>NC_084607.1:12035940-12203440 GCF_033807715.1 Cololabis saira
CGGTGCCAAACCCGGTCACGTCCAACGGTCGCTGTTGCCTGACGTTGTGGCCGTTTTTGTCCCGTGCAGCAGATGCATCCCTCATCAGTGCGTTACAACTATTAAACAGGGGCATTTCTAAACCAAAAAAGCAAAAAAACACGCCACTAAAGCATCGAAACACGCAGAACCCGGCGAACTAACGCGAAAAGCGTCGCAAACTGTCCGCGCTGACGCTGGATGGCGGATGCGCCTGTCCGATTTGGGTTAAGCTGAGATCAAACTGACTTTGCTCCCTGCAAGACGTGTGCATTATTTCCCCGCAAAACAAAAACCACCGCGCCTGATCGTAGAACAGAAACATCCTTCTGAAATAACCTGATTATTAATTCACGGCGCAAAAATGTGGAGACTGTCGCGTCCGATAACGGGCTCCTGTGCTTTTACTCCGTCCGCACGCCGACTCGCTTTTACTGCAAGTCGTTGACCCGATCCAAAGTCAAAGTGAGGCGTGCTGACTGGTGGGGATACTGCGTGGATGTGCTGGTTCAGTTATGCTGCGTTCCATTTACCTCGGAAGTCGGAACTCGGAACTGGTTATGACGTCACAGCCGAGTTATCAGCGTTCCAGTTACAAAGTAGGAAAACAAGTTTGTAGTTCGCATATACCACATGAAAAATGTAAATTACACTATAGCAGCATATATATGCCGAACAATACTTGTGTACGACTGATTTAGTGTGACCAAAACTAGAATAAAGTGCTACGAATTTTTACAGAGCTCTCTTCTACTGTTTACAACCGGGGCAGCCATCTTGGAATGTGAACTCGGGGGTGGTGAAGACTCTCCCACTTTCCCAGTGGGAAATCCCACTTCGAGGGGCGTTCCAGTTGAAAATTCCGACTGGGAACTGGGAAATCCCCACTTCCGAGGACAAATGGAACGCGGCATTAAAGCACGTTTTTCACCCCCCACCCCTCTCCTGCTCCCGGCAGAGCGGCTCGGCCCTGGACGCGCTCGGATCAACCACAGACACAATGGCGAGCTCTTTGCCGCGACTCACAACTCTCTATGCGCACTTTTGGGGAAAATTTGAGCAAAACAAAAAAAGAAAGGGGGAGGAAAAAAAAACAAAAACACGCCTCCTATCGGCTCCATTCCCCCTTTTTCTTTTGTGTTGTTAAAATTACCGATCAACAAGGCCCCCGAAGACGGGGGCGCAACCCGCATATCGGCACATTTATTCTATGGGAGTCGGAAATAAAAGGATTTGGGGTTAGATCCCGCGGGGTTTGTTGTCTTTGTGACTGTGTCTCGATGAAAGTTGTGCGAAATGCGGTCCAGTGGGTGATTTCAACACAAGCGGCGTTTCTTTTCTCTCTTTTTTTTTCTCCCTCTGTGTTTCTCAGGAGCGGGGCGGGCTCTAGTGCGCTCTTGTGCTCGACTGCTGGGTCTTGGACACGCAGTCGCACACAAGGTAATTTTTCACCCAGGGCGCCGCCGACAACCCCCCCCCCCCCCCCCCCAACCCCCGCCCTGCTGGAAGAAAACGAGTGCATAAGGCAAAACTAGTTCTGTTCAACCCGACAACAGCGTGCTCGCTGTAAACGCACAGACTCAAGCCTGAATTATGGTTCCGAGTTAAATCGACGCAGAGCCTACGGCGTAGGTTACGCGGCGACGCGCGCCGTACGGTGCGCGTCGCTGCGTAGGTATAACGCGGAACCACAAATCAGCCTTCACATGTGATCTGTCTGCGGAGCGATCGCCGCACCGCGGGCAGCAACTTACCACCACAGCGGTCAAACTGCGACATCTGTCTGTGCGTGCATTCCTGTGACATCTTCAGCCCTGCAATTAGCCCCATTCATTCACTGTGACACTATTATCTCATCATAACCTTGCAGGGTTTACTAGTTTTTTTTTTTCCTCGGGGGTGTTTTTCAAAAATGTGGCTTACATGTTGATTGTTGTCCTTTTTTATTTAACTTAAGGTGATGCCAGTGGCGTCAATTCAGTCAAAGCTAAGGTATGGCAAGGTTAACGAGTCACAGAACTTAACTAGAGTATCAATCAACACGTCCAGCAAATACTCATCACAGAAGTTTATGTAGCTTATCTGTGTGGTCAAGAAAATTGGAACTTTTTCAAATGCAGTCTCGCTCACTGCAAAAACTCAAAATCTTACCAGCTATATTTGTCTTATTTCTAGTTAAAATGTCTCATTTTTAGTCAAAAAATCTCATTACACTTAAAACAAGTCATCACCGGAAAAATAACTTAACATTTTCACCTGTTTCAAGTAAGTTTTCACTTGAAATAAGTAGAAAAATCTGCCAGTGGGACAAGATTTATCTTCTCATTACAAGCAAAAAAATCTTGTTCCACTGGCAGATTTTTCCACTTATTTTAAGTGAAAATCTACTTGAAACAGGAGAAAATGGTTGTTTTTGAAAATGTAATGAGATTTTTTTGACTAAAAATTAGACATTTTAACTAGAAATAAGACAAATATTCTTGTTAAGATTTTGAGTTTTTGCAGTGTATAATAACTATTGAAATCGATCATGTTGTTCTTATTTGCATTTGTAGTTATTCTATATGTATTAATAGAATAATCAATACAAATAGACACAGAGTAATTCCATAAATGTATTTAAAAAACAAACATTTAAGTTTTTCCCTTGAAGCCGAGGTGTGGCGACTGCCAGACCTTGCCATACCCAATTGACGCCCCTGGGTGATGCATCCATCTGATATGAAACTGATACACATCTGTGTTGCAGGCTGACACCTCTGTGGCTATGGACACAGACAGCAACCCGGATGAGGAGGGGGCTGAGGAGAGTCGGGATGGACAAGAGAGACAATCTCCCGACCACAGGCATGAAGATGCCACAGTGAACTGTGCCCCCGTGCAAGCTGTGTCTGCCCCCTGCTCCCCTGCTGGTGCTCAGCTCGGCCCCAGCCCTGCTTGTGGCTCTGGCTCTGGCTCCGGCTCCGGCTCCGGCTCCGGCTCCGGCTCCGGCTCCGGCTCTGGCTCTGGTCTGGACTCTGCCTCTTCCCAGAAGGCCGGTGAGAGGCCTAGCTCCTTGCCCCCCTCCAGCCCCAGGGCCCTCGCACACAATGACTGGGCTTATGATTCTGCCGTCTGCCCAGTGGAGCACCAGCACCCAGGAATGCAGAGAGACAAAGGTATTCACACTGCTAGACATCGGATTATGTGGGCACCTGGCATTATGGCGCACTCTAATATTGTTTTACGAGTAAGCTTATGCTTAGATTTGCAGTGGCTGTGAACTAAGGGTAGGAGATTTGAATCGGCTAGATGATTAAAAGTTGGCTATTGACTTATCAATAGAATTGCAGCTACATCGGCTAGATATAGAGCCGCATGACAAAATGATGTATTTTCATGGTTTAGTGATAACTTCCTGCTTTTCAAGTGGTCTCATTCACTGGCCTGTTTGTTCCAGGTATTTAGGTTTAATGAACAGTGCTCTTGCAGCCGCATTAGCTTCGGTTTATTAAACAAATCATTTTGGAAACACTTTGTCCATGTAAGGGTGAAATGGGACCCTGGTATGGGCAGTGTTGATGATATCAGTGTGTAATTGGTCTGTATTTGGTGCAACTCTGTTAGCAGAAGAAATGAAGCCAAGAGTCCACTCTGGAACGAGCAGCCCCTGCACTTTAAACAACGTCAAGAAAGAAGATGGAGGCAAGGCAGAAGACAGCAGCCTCTCATCTGACCAGCTGGTACCAGACTCTGCAGCAAGACTGGTAATTGGCCTGTAATCCCTTCTGGGACAAACAGAATCTGCAGGTTCTTGCTTCTGTCATTTTTGTACTTCCTACCTGGAATTTTCACGTTGAATCTCCTGTTCCTTTTTGCCTGAACAGGATGAGGCGAGGAATGTCTTGGATGGAAGATTACAAACACTGTCTTTGCCACCTGACAACTGTGAGTAAAGTTTCTGTTTTTAACTTTTGTAGTGGTAATGGAACCAGAAATATGTTTCACTAAGAAAAGGTTGATCACTGGGCTTTTCTCTCATTTGAAAAGTAGTTTCTAATAAAATCAACAAATGAAGGGTTACGTTAAAATGTTCTTGGCGGTCGCTTTTTTTGTCCATTTCCTCCATAGCTTGCCTTGAGGCCTGTAAATGATTTTTTTGAATGCTTCACGGGCTTTTCCGACTGCCATCCATCCAGGCAGTGCCTGTTTTGACTGCTAACTCATTGTTTGGTTCTGTGCTCGTGCGCTTCTGCACTCCTGATGGCACTCACTCTTTGCTTTTAGAGATGGAGACCTAACAGTGTTGGGATGTTTTTCATGAAATGTTTTTCACGTATGCGTCCTCTTCTCCTGCATGCACCCAGGCTTCAGTTCTGGCTTGACGTTTGTCTTTTGTGCATACCTAAAACTAAAGAAAAACTGTTCTAAAGCTGAAATCTGACATGGTAGATCTCAATGCAAAATTTGTGCAACATCCAAGTAAACGACTGACAAGACATAAGTAAGAAATAAACAGCTCTTTCTTTTTAAATGTATCTTTTGCCAGTGCTGGCTCCAAGCCGCCGTATACGGTACTGACTGGCTGCAGATATAATTTGCCAAGCAGGAGCAGTATGCTGATAATTAGGACTGCAATCCCGCCGTGTGTCCCGTGCATGCTAACAGTCCTGCTAGCATCCTTTGAGAGCAGGCAGGGATTCTAATGAGCCACATCAGCTCCTTCACTCTGACTTCTCAATATACTGGACCAAATGAACCAAATCAATGAGCAAATAAATAAATGAATAAATAAATATGGTACCATGACAACAGGCTCCTCAACAGGCTTAATACTACGACCACAAGTAAAGTTGAAAAAACATTTAACATTTAATTGCGTCTATGCTGATGTTGGTTCATCGTCACACAACTAAACGTCAGTGAAGCACATTTGAGTCCAACAGAGTGCACACACAAACAGGCTTACATGGAAACCAGTCCACACTTAATTAGGGCCCGAGCACTTACAGTGGAAGGCCCTATTGTATCTTTTTTTCTCGTTTTTCTTCCAACAAAATGAGGGTCTTTTTGCCCCCCTAATCGTGCCCCAAAAGTCACCAAATTTTGCACGCAAGCCAGGCCTGGCGAAAAATTTGATATTTCATGGTTTGCATTAATGTGCGTGGCCTAATGGCTCAACAGCGCCCCCTAGAAAACTTCAAGCCCCACAATACGGTTTGACGTACATGCACGAAAGTCGGTACACACCTGTATCATGTTGCAACTTAAAGAAAAGTCTCTTGGCGCCATGGCCGAAACCGAACAGGAATTTTGAATTAATCGTCTAATTTTGGTGCAATTTATGCCATTTCTTTGCCCGAACCGTAACGTGCACCCAGGTGTGTTATACATCAAAATGTGCGTCTCCATCCTGCAACCAACATGCGCATTACTTTTCTCAGTCAAAACCGTTACCGTGGCGACGATAGACGCCAAAAAGCGTGCCCCCCCTTCATCTGATTTGTCCATATTTGATAGTTCCTACTTTCTGCCATAACCTTTGAATGGTTTGACATAAATACTCGTGGGTGGTGTCATGTGACTCGGTTTTGAGTCCTTGAACATAATTGGTGCAAATTAGCCCCGCCCCTTCTTCTGATTGGTCGATATCTGATAGTTCCTACTTTCTACCATAGCTTTTGAATGGTTTGACATAGAGAGTCGTGGCTGGTGTCATCCGCTAAATGTCCAGGCCTGAAGAATCTACATGCAAGTCATACAAGCGCTTCCACTGCAGCACGCCTGAACGTGCACAAGGTGCGAGGGCCCGTTCATCACTGCTTGCAGCTTTAATTATACTAATGCTGCTTCCTTTTGTCCACAGGTACATTTGAGAAGCTAGACACATCTTTCAAAGCAGCTGAAGACGGTCTTCTAAACGGTGGTAAAGCTGAAGTGTGAGTATCTCGGTACTAGTCTGCAACACCTGTGTTCAACTTTCACCCTTTCTCATCTTCTTTATTATATGCACTAAAATATGAGTTAAATAACATGTTGGATGGTTTTACAATTAACATTTCAAGTGCAGTATCATTTAAAGATAAGGAACATCAGATCTAATGATTGGCAAGTCCTGAGCCTTTAAACGTAATTAACTTGAGCATCAGCCAACTAATCTTCCTCAATAGTCCTTGTCCTTGGCCCACGAACTGCTCCGAGCTTTGGCAGGTCGTCCAGATTATCGCTTCACCTTTGTGCAGAGACACCGCATCCAAATTACAACAGCCTCACCTGGACAGCCACTCATGATTAGCTTTGAAAATACAACCGTATGACATATTATCTGCTGAAGAAAAGTCAGTTTGGGACTGTGGGGTCTGACTCCATCTGTCCGATCTTCCTCCAGCTCACTGAAGAAGGAGACGGTGAGTCAGAACTTGTTGCTGTGGTCTGTGGCAGATGTGGCCAGTTACTTCGCAGCTGCAGGATTCCCAGAGCAGGCCGTGGCGTTTCGAACACAGGTTAGTACACCTTCACCAAGCAGCCAGAGACGAAAATACATCCAGCCTAACAACGTTCTCATCTTTCCCCTGGTGTTGTTTTAAGCCAGTTTAAAGTTTAAAAACAAATAGATAAAGTACATCCTCCCAATTCTGAAGTGTTACATTTTAGGACATGATAAAAAAAACACCCGGTTCCTGTTAACGAAGTAGATGATATATTACATTCTGTCATTATTTATTCAGCCAAAATGCAAAAAAACCTTGTGTACAGGACCGTCTCAGAAAATTAGAATATTGTGATAAAGTTCTTTATTTTCTGTAATGCAATTAAAAAAACAAAGATGTCATACATTCTGGATTCATTACAAATCAACTGAAATATTGCATAAGATTACGATTCCCAGAATATTCAAATTTTTTGAGATAGGATATTTTAGTTTTCTTAAGCTGTAAGCCATGATCAGCAATATTAAAATAATAAAAGGCTTGCAATATTTCAGTTGATTTGTAATGAATCCAGAATGTATGACATTTTTGCATTACAGAAAATAAAGGACTTTATCACAATATTCTAATTTTCTGAGACAGTCCTGTATTTATAAAAACGACCCCGTTACATCCTTCCACTGGAATTAATAGGGGGAGGAGCAGCCGGGTGTTGGTTGATAAGACTTGATAAGACATGTCTCGGTCTGTGTGTGAAATGACAAAACTCATGACATGTTCATCTTTCTAAAAAGAATACCACAGCTTTGGTTTGCAAAGTTACATGCAAACCAATGACAAGACTTCTGGAAGAACCTCCTTTAGACAGACGAGAGCAGAGTGGAGATGCTTGGTCATGTTTGTGCCTGTGAAAACGCAGCACGGCAGATCAGCGCAGACGTCCGGCTCAGTCAGGAGCTTGGTTGGAGAGACGAGACCTGCACACCTTGCCGTTAATGAATCTACCGTGAACTCCTTTTTTGTATATCAAAGTATTCTAGAGTCGGATATGCAGCCATTTATCCAAACAGGACAAAGATCCAAAGTGAATCTGTAACAGGATAGATGAAAAGACTCAAGGTGTTGCAATTTCCCGGTAAAGGTGAAAACTCGGTTCTGATTGAAATGCTGTGGAAGGATTTTAAAGGAAGCGTGCATAAACAAATGCATCCAAACCTCGATGAGCTGTCACAATGTTGGTAAAGAATAGTGGACTAAAATTCCTCCAAACTGATATGAGACACAAATAATATCATAAAGAAAATGATTACTTCTAAGTCACGCTTTTGATGGTGATTTATTTATTTATTTTTAAGCTGCATCATGGGGAGTACTCAGCTTTCACACATTGACTATGCATTTGGCTTAGTTTAGTGTAATATGTTTTGTTGTTGTTCCGATGGTGTCTTTTTTTCCTAATTTGAACACATATCAAAGGCCAGATTATATTTATTATGTCCCACGAGGTAAAGCCTCAGAATGAAAAAAGGTGTACATGGTGTTGTGAATTGTTTCCTCTGGTCTGAACAGTGTTTCCTGTTGGGAAGTATTAGTGATGAGGTAAATGACCATCTCTTCTCAACAGGAAATTGATGGGAAGTCCCTTCTGCTAATGCAGCGCAGCGATGTGCTGACTGGATTGTCTATCCGACTCGGTCCTGCCCTCAAAATTTATGAGCGTCATGTAAAAGTGCTGCAGAGGACCCATTTCCTGGAATATGAAGACGTCTGACCGAGATGGCAGATGGTACTCTGTCAACTCAAACTTTCATGCAGTTCTTCTCCCATCTGGATCCTCCCACCCACCTTCATGTGCATTATATGTGGAGGGTGTGTGGAGGGGGAGGGGCTGCGGTGGATTTCACCTTCACTGTGAGAATGACCAGAAGCTGAAAGACAGTCATCCTACCTCTCATCGTGGTCTTGAGTTTTCAGTTGGTTTTATTTTGTTCCTGTGGCCCTATTGTTGGACAGAACAGGCTGCTGCAGGCAAAGTATGAGTTTAAGTGGAGAGGCGGCGACTTCCTGCGACAGTAAAGCGCCGGGTCATGCAGGCAGCGAAGAGGGCCGAGCAATCATTCCATCAGTACCTGCTGCTTTGGACTGTTTTCAGCGTCTTGGCGACGCTGAGATACGACCCCTGTGATAAAGCAGTACATTCTTTTTTTGTTTTGTCTTGTTTTTTTTTATTTTTATCGTGCTGTCTTAATAAAATGACTGTGGTCCAACAATCACATTTCATTTTGGGGGCTCAATTCCAGATAGATGTAAACAGAAAATATGCAGCCCCTTAACATCTGTTTTTATACATATGCAAATTAAAGTAATAAACTTGCAAGAAATGTTCTACTGAGCATATTGTTGTACATTCAGTATAGCTTCTCGGCATCTGTTTATGGAGCAGATATCTTTATAAAAGGCAATATTTTATCTGGGCATCCGTTTACAATTGGCCTGATCTCGCTAAGTGTTCTGATCTATGCCAGCCACTTGAATTGTTACATTCCACAGCAAGTAGTTTGCATCTTCAGTGTTTGTCATCTTTTTATCTGTATCACAAACCTCTTCCAGACTTGCAAATAAATTCATGTCTGTTCAGTTATTTTGTGATCATTTATTAAGTTTTAATTAACTGTTGAGCAAACAAGAAAAAGATTCCTGTTATGTACGAAAGTTTTCTTCACAAACATTTGAGCTAATATATTTTCAGGAATATTGAAGTTCCAATGTTGCATTGTGTGACAACTACATTCACTTACAGCACTGCCACAGCGAAAAGGTCACTTCAGGATGAGAGTATTATATTAATGTATGAGTTGTGTAACTGCAGCGTCGTCAGCTCCAGGCTGCATACCACATTGACAGTGCAGATTAGCCTATTGGTTTAACAGCTTTGTTGGACATTTTACAGATAAAGCTGCCAAAAGCTCTGAAAATCATGTTTTTTTTTTATACAAACTTGAAATCATTCTTGACTGAAAATCCTACACCTTGAAGTAGTAAAATAAAGGCATGTTTCATATTCTTTCTTCTTCCGATAATATACAAGACTAAAGTAAGACTTTGTTGCATTTCACGTCCTCATGTGTGACAGTCTGTTACTCCTTGTCGTGGATGGAAGTAATACATGCATTAAATATGACTAAAATGCATATATATCCTGTTAACTCTGGCACATACTTCCTGACGCCCAAACGGATGGAGTTGGTAAGGGACTGGATGCAGATTGTTCTCTCCGGGCTTTACAGGACAAAGGGCAGTATGGAGGAGCGGAGTGTGGGATAATCTCTGAATTCCTTTAGGTAGCTGCGATGCTTGCCTTTCGCCCACACAGTCATCTGGATGAAGGCCACAATGGTGAAGAAAGCCACAGGCACACACTGGGTCATCAATGTGAAGCCGATCCAGGAGCCCACCTGACAGCAAGAGGTTCAAACACACACAGCTCCATGAGACTGATGAAACATGAACTACTTATAGCCATTAGATGGCGACAACAGCTCATCTGTTTGATGACAAACTCTGGAGACCTTCGAACAAGAATGTGAACCATCAATCACAGCGAACAAGGTTAAAACAAGTTGCGCAGCAATTTCATGACGTAAGATTGAAAAAACAAGAAATCATAGAGAGTTAATGTCAAAAATGTAGCTGTTAGAGAACCCCCCACCCCATTTTAATAATTAAAAAAATATGTAAATAATGATGGGTTTGCAAAATTGCTTACTTCATATGTGTAGTTTGGGCAAGAAACCAGCCAAAAAATCCACGTGAAGGGATTTTTCGTTGGATAGGGAATCTTCTTGAATTTTAAACCTGAAATCAAGAGTAAATTCAGATCACACACCGCTCGCCCCATACAGCTGTAAAAATGCCAATTATAATCACATGCATTGGCCTTGAACGCTCACCGGGCTGTTTGAGGTTACGCAGAGCAACATGGATGGAAAAATTCCCTATTTGACAGAACTAGGGATGAAGAGATTCCAAAGAATGAGCATCAATAAATAACACAAGAGGGTGCTGGTTTCAACAACTGAAAGGTCACTTCCACGAAAGCTCCAACTTACCAAGAAAATATAAAGACCTGCATTCACCTGCTGCTGCCCGTAAACTGTTGACGTGTCAAAGAGGAGTGACTCAAGATATCAATTTTGAGTGATGAGCTAAAGCGAGTATTGCAGTGGTCGGCACTTACTGGGTGGGGTGTAGAGAGGATGGTTGATGTAATATGCCATCCAAGCTGCAGAGCACCAGTAATAGCCACAGTTCTGGAATAGAAAGTGGGACTATAATAAGTCAAACTGTCCTGGTGAGGATGACACACAGAGCTGTGGGCTCAGTTCTAACGGGTCCATGGCAAACAACGGAATAATTAACAGGATAAAACCTCTGAATATGAAGCACAATCACCTTAAATATATTTCTGAGAGGCATTGTCCCGTGGGATATACGATGGACAAAGAGTGTCTCCAGGATTCTTTTGATGTAGTGGAAGGAGTGACACATGCAGGCCAAGCTGCAACACACAAAAGACAAGACTTGAGTGTTTAGTTGTGTTTAAAGCATCATCGAATTTAGCTCTGAATCAAGGTCAACACAGCAATGTGTGAAGCAACTGCTTTTTTATGTTTAGGGGGCTTCATAAAGACTGGGATTGTGTTATAAATGGCACCAACTTTGGAACAGGTCCAAGAAATCAACAGCGAGCTGGTACTCACTGCACAACCCACTGCTTGCTGCTGGTGAAATCATACTTTGGAGAGTATATGAAGGGAAGACGGAAGTAGAACATTAAGTATAGGATCAATGGGCCGGCACACTCTGCCAGGAACACCTGAAGTGAAAGAAAGAGACCCCAAAAAAACAACCTATTAGATAAGATACAAATGAGCAAGGATGCAGTTTGTATTTTACAGTAAGACCACTGTTTGAATGGAACATGTGCAGTTGAAGAAGATGTTACAGGCAGCACCAGAATGGCCCTGGCCCACTTTGACTACTGAAAGCTGACACCAGAGTGAAGTGGCTTCTCCGCCGGCTCACGTTGCCGATCAACCTTTAATCAAAAACAGTTGCTCTACTACTGAGGAGTCGTGACAGCAATACTGCTCCGACGTGCCGCACAAAGCCAACCAGAAAAACCTGCGAGGCCAACGACGCAATGAACCGGAGCGGCTCGGCTGACAGTGAAACTGATTCCTGAATCAGCACCTCGGGCAGAGCTTTGGCTCAGGGTGGCCGGGCAGTAGCTGCCCTGATCCCTGCTGGACTATGCCACACTTCTTCACCATTAGTCTCGACGCCAGGAGGGTGCTGGGATCAGGGGTGGGGGGGTGTGTCAGGGTGAATAAAGAGGCATAGTAAAAAGCGAGTGACAGGACACGGGGATAAACACCTTTGGGAGAAATGGGGCCATGAGATTATGTGTCCTGGGACAGAGGACAGACAGGGCAGGAGCTGGGGAAACGTGAACCACAGCAAATCACCTCTCTGTCAATGAGGCCTGATATTTATATTCACCAGTTATTCGGTGCCAGAAACTGGGTGTGTTTATGTTTAAGGTAAAAGGCCATTAGAGAATCGTGCAAATGGCTTTGCACGTTTTTGAAAATTCGGTGCAAACGGTGCTATGATGCAAACAGCTATTCAGTTGATGAGACAGTTGTGGTTGGATCACGTTCACAAGCAAAGCTTGCACACTCAGGCTTGAAAAAGACCACAAATTACATTGTGATTAGGGGTGGGTATTGGGAAGGACCTCACGATACGATACGCATCACGATACTTGAGCCACGATACGATACACATTGCGATATCCCGATTATGCGATATCCCGATTATTATATTCTACATAGTTCACTAAAAAATGTAAAAATGCATTACACATCTTAAAATTCAAGTTGTATATATGTACATCAGATGATGGTGATGGATCTTAAAATCCGAGTTGCACGTTCATCAGATTATAGTGACAATTCATGGGACAAACTGAGTCAAAAGAATGTTTTATTATAACTATACAAGCTAAAGTTACAACATATTTGTACATGTTTTTCATATTATTTACATCATATGAAATTAACATTAAATTTAGTATGAGGTTGCTTTAATTATGTGGCAAATGATAATAAACACAAGATAGATGGGTACTAAAACCAAGGACAGGCACAGTGATCAGTCAGTATAGATATAAATCCATAAATAAATAAACCTCTGTCCATTATTTTTCATTTTTTAAGGACAGGCAATTGTGTTATATAAAAAATAAATTATAAAATGAAATAAAACGTGAAATAAAACCTGAGCTCAGTGCAGGGCCCTCCCAGGAGCACTGGGTGATATAATGGGAAAAAAATTGGGCATAAAAAATATTTAAAAAAAAAAAAAAATTTTTTTTTTAAAAAATCGATATTCAAATTTTGAATATCGATATTGAATCAGCTGGAAAAGTATCGCGATATATTGCCATATCGATATTTTTGCCCACCCCTAATTGTGATACTCATTTTTCTGTCTAAAAGGTCACGCCGAAGGATCTTTGAGCTACAATGAACGACTTCAGCATCATAATAGGTTTCAGTTAAATAAATCCCAGATGGGAAATGATATAATTTTTCATTAAAGTATGCAAAATGAAATTGGAGTGGTAATGTAAAGTGTTTACGACTTGATGTGAGCTGCCTAAAACATGCAGTGGGCCGACCACTGTGTGGTCATAAAAGCTGTGTGTGGGTGTCTGCTGTCGACTCACTGTCCCCCACGTGAGCTGTGCTCCGAGGTCACTGAAGTAAAAGCTGGCTGTGGTTCCCACTGGAAGTGTTTGGAGAATTTCTTCATCCTTGAGGCTCTTACCCTCTGAGAAACATGACATTACAACCATCAGACTTCATCTCAACAGCAAGCGGCCATGTGGGCTGAATAAATGAGTTGAAAAGTCAAATGTGCCGGCAAATTTACTTGGATCCAAACGCAGAGACTGTCTGGCTTGATACCACTTTGGATCTGTCAAATAAAAAAACAAACAAAAAAGCTGTTGAACTTCACTCTTTTTCCCTTTTTTTGTTTCAGTCATTCATCACAGTGAATGATTGTTTAATTAACTTACATGATTTGTGAAACAAAGCTTTAATATCCAAAACAGTGGCAGTTGGCTCCACCTACAACCACATTGTAAAAATAAGAATATTATTGTCCTTAGCTTTTGTTTAAACGCCAACCCAGTGGAAATTACACCAAGCACTAAAAATACAATTACAGTGTTGATTATTTTCCTTTCTTTTGCAGTTTCCTTTTCTTTAATTTGATTCAAATGTATCCATTTTTAACCGCAACCTGATCTTTCCTGTTGTGAGCACAACTTTACACATTTATATAAGCTGCTAATCATTTATATCTCGGTGATGGATAAACGTTGCACAGGCATGTGTTGTAGTTGCAACAAAACATTCCTTGCAGATGAAACGGGAATTCTCACCTCCTAAATGCAACCTTCTCTCGACAGACACATAACTGATGACTGCGTTGGACCAGATGATTGCCTTTAGAATTACTTTTATGCTCAAACGGATTACTTTGACCGACTACTTTTACTGCAGGGATAAGTTTAATCCATGAAAGTTTTAGCTTTGCAGACTGATTGTATTTTGAATCAGAATCATATTATCAGTCTTCTTGATTATTATACTCAGTAAGTAAAAGGCAAGTGTGAGAAAAGCCGCTCCATCACCCTGACACCTACCTTGTCCAGCAGCAAGAGTTTCTCTCTCGTCTTCAAGTCCACAATCTCCACTTCGAAGTAAACAATCCTTTTAGGCTTTTTGAGTTGTTTTGGTTTTGGCCTCGACGTGGGCTTCTTCTCCGCTTCTGCCACATTTGCGTTCTTCGCCTCTAAGGCAAGTAAATCCATGACCCTGTGTGATTCCCAAACTCTGCAGCCCTGATGAAATAATCTATTGGTTGTCTTTGGCTGGTATGTGTCGCAGCTCCCAGCTCTTATCCAGAGCACCGTCCGTCCAGCTCGGGTGTCTTGTGTGGTATCTTTTTGTCCCTGCTTGATCTCCCTCCGGTGAGAGAAGAATAGTGACCATCGACCTTCCCCGGACAAAGAGAGAGACAGGAGCTCGAGGGAGGAGTCGGTCTGAGATCACTGATTACACCTGCTGCTCACCTGAAAAGCAGCCTCGTGGAGATCCACCACCCCCCTACGTGCAACAAAACGCACTGAAGACGAAACTGGAGAGCCCCAAGGCATAATCCATAGTGCGCCATTTGGAAGGCTAAATATAAGTCGCCTGATTTGCTCTGCACCGGCTTGGTAACCTTGGGAAAGCTGCATGTAGCTTTAACACCGACAGATGCCAATATGCTCTTATTAGGCTTGTAAGACAGATGTCCCGTCTGCTTTGTCCCCCACTTTGCCTGCACAGTAACCGGCCCCAACTGAAATCCTGGTCTGTCAGGTGAAAACCTTCACATTCCAGCAAGACCCCCCATGATCCAGACCACCTGTGAGGCTGGTACGCTTTTCTTTCGCATAAACTCAGGAGCAAAGGCAAACGTGTTTATTTCCGGCATCATTTCTTGCATTGCTCAAAGTTTGTGTTTATAAAAGACTTGACAGGGTTGTTGTGGCGGGAGGAGTGAGAACAACACGCTGATTGGGGAAAGATCAGAGACGCCTTTCATCGCATCGGGTCAGCTCACTGCACATAGCCAAGTGCGTCTCTATATACTATGGTCTATTTATAAAATGTAGGAAGCAGCACAAGCAGGCAGTAAAAAGTAGGGGCATGCATGCCAAGATCATGTTTGAGTCTTGGATTGCAAACATCCCCATATCAAACATTCTTACTCATTATATCAAAGAGAAATGTGAATCAGGAAATATAACCTCAAATATGTGCTGACATGGAGATGTTTTTTTTGTTTTTCACGGAGAAGTTCACTTTTTTGTGAAATGTAAAAAAAAAAACCTCCTGATGCTCATAAATGATATATAACATATCAATATTCTTAAGAATCCTAAGATTTCAAAGTAACATCATTAACATCATTAACAACATCACCAACTCTGATATTTGATCTTAATGGATGTGGAATCCAGCATGGAGAAAGTCTAATTTTATTTTTTTTAATGCAAGTAATTTTGATGTAATGCTATTAAAAAAACAATAATACATATAAAAAAGAAATCAAGAAATACAAAAAAACATTTTATTTGAATCTGTAGTTATTTATTCACTTGAACTGTCTTAAAAACATGAGTTTATTTTCAAAGGCCAAAGCACATTTTCTTTTTTATTCTTCACATCATTAAGAATAGTTTGTGTTTTAATTCTGTTGCCGCATGATCATCGCTGTGTTTTGATGAGTGACAAAATAATTAAGTACAATTATTTTGTATGAACTAATTTTTGCTGACCACCTAATTCATTTTCCAGACATTATTTGTTGCAATTACAATCTTACTCTGTTCTGGTGAGTGTGGTGCTGACAAAGGCAGAAGTCACTGCTGGTGCAGACTGAGCCCCTACACCTCCAGAGTCAGGCACAAAGCAAGGAAATTATTCTGGACCCCTCCAGATCTGTTTGAAACAATGTCAAACTAGCCCCCTCTGGTAGACATGAATGAGCACTAATCTGTAAAAGTACTTGACAATCTGGTGTAAAGCAAAACTCTGGATATGCACCATCAAACAGCCACTTCAGCTACATCAGCAGAGCCCCGGGCCAATAACCATGAAACAGCTAAAGCACTTACAAATGATGTTAACCTGAAAGCTATAATTTGGCTCGTCACATTTATAGTGAAGGCTACCAGCAGTATACAGCCATAACCTAAATATTATAAATTACCCCAAAATACAGAATTTATTATCCTACATCTCATATATTAATTCCAACATATTTCCAGTTAAGTTGTTCAACTTGTAGAAGTTTAGTCTTCTTTCACTGTATAAAATCCTATATTAATGATTATATCATCAAGCCTGGGCATAGTTTGTGTGCTTTTTAAAAAAATTGTTTCATAATCATATTTCTTTCTTCCTTAAAGATTGACCGTCACTGTATAACCCACTGGAAACTTTGTATGTCCCATAAATACAGCAGCCAAATGTTTAAAGATCAAATATCTAGAGAGACTGATACAACTTTTTGTACTTGACTGACTTACTTTTATGCAAGCTAAACTTACACAGCTACTTTAATTTTATTAATTTGTACGAAGTATTTTCTCATATTTTTCTCTGTCACAATATAACAAATAAAAATAGGATAACAGGAGTAAACAGCTAAAGTAATATGCATTAATATTGTATGCTTTGTGGGAAGTTTTTCCTTGCCACTGTTTGGCTTAAGGTTTTTCTCTCACTAGGGGAGTTTTTTACCTGCCACTGTTTATGTTATGTTTATGTCAATCCAAAGCTTGCTGGGCTGAAATCGGAGCTAACAAAAACAATTACAAATGGAGTTCCTCATTGTTCAGCTCTGGGGCCACTGATGTTTAACATATATATGCTCCCATCTGCTCAAATGATGAAAAAGAACAAAATGTGTTATATTGCAGTATAACTATGCAGATGACACACAAATATATATATATATATATATATATAATACAATTCAAACACTGTAACGAGTACAAGGTTTCTTCCCTCCTAAAGGGGAGTTTTTCCTTGCCACTGTTTGGCTTAAGGTTTTTCTCCCAATAGGGGAGTTTTTACCTGCCATTGTTCATCAGAATCCGAATCATGTTTATTTGGCCAAGTCAAGTCAAACAAGACAGGGAGTTTGACGAATTTGATGTTATTTTCGCTCACTCTACAGTAAATAGACAAATGACAGCTCTTATTAACATATATACAGGTTTTTTTTTTTAAGTGAAAGGTGCAGCAGTATGAGGTAGACATGGTGTTCATGTTCATGTTTATGTTTATGTAATAATTGCTCGGGGTCATGTTCTGTGTCTCTGGAAAGCACCTAGAGACAACTTCTGTTGTAATAGACGCTATATAAATTAAATTGAATTGAATTGAATTGAAATATGCTTCAGTACCAGTCTAGTAAGTACTGTATAACTAATTCAACCTTATTTGTTCAAGATGAGTTCCTCCCCTTACGGGAAAGCTTCGTATACATTATCAGTTTAAAGTAAATATTTAATATATAATACTTCATAAACAAATGCAATCAGAAATAGAAATAACACTAGTTTAATTCAGAGGAATACGCTTGTTTAATGTGTTTAATTCATAGACAGTAAACACGATTTTCAATTCTGAGCAAAGTACATACACTTCCGGGTGTTTACAACGATTCCAAGCGAAACCGGAAGTGGTGGGGAGTTCCTCCTCTCGCCGCAGCACTAATGTGACATTCACGTAGCCGCACGGCTTTTCCAGAAGTTTCCTCGCAGCGTTTTTTCTGCGGCGCGCCGGCAACTGTCGCGCAGATCGTAGCGAGCAAATACTTGAATATTGTTGTGTTTACGTTCAAATTAAATTTTTATTTTCGCTTCCGTTTACAGCAGAAAGTTGTCTACGGGGCTGTCTTGACTATTTTGGCAGCTATTATTGTCCACAGAAGTGAAAGCAGCTGCAGCAGCGGTGGAGTAACTTTTATTATTATTATTTTATTTTTATCTTTTATTTTATCGTATTTTATTTTATTTTTTTTATCTTATTTTATTTAATTTAATTTTATTATTATTTTATTTTTATTATTTTACCCATACACACGAGCGACTGCATGTGTTGAGGATGTTTATATGAAGAGCAGCAGCTGATCGGCCTCTGTAATGGGTAAAGATTACTATAATGTGCTCGGAATAAGCAAAGGTGCGTCCGACGACGAGATAAAAAAGGCGTACAGAAAACAAGCTCTTCGCTTTCACCCCGACAAGAACAAGTCAACCGGCGCTGAAGACAAATTTAAGGAGATCGCTGAAGCTTACGATGTCCTGGGTGATTCCAAGAAAAAGGACATTTACGACCGCTACGGAGAAGAAGGTACGTGAACGCATCATCCAGCTTACATGCAGCTCTGGCTCTTACTTTGCCTGACCTTCAGCGAGCCGGTACATGTGCATCATTTCATTTATTTTATTTTATTAGGTCTAATCAGTACAGACATGCATGTTTGCAACCTGTCTTTGGGTTTTTTATGCATCTTTCTGCAACAGTTGACGTACAATGAAAGCGCGTGTTCAACAGCTGCGGCTGCAGAAGCTGCTGGAAGCGTCCAGCTCTGGTCTCTCCCTCTGTTTCAGCTGATGACCCGCTTTACGAGCTCCAAAATACACAGATTTGTACTTTTATACTTGCATGCTACTGTCCACACTTGTATGGGTTTGGGCAGACAGATGGATGTTATATTTATCTAGGAAAAGGCTGTTAAGGTGCTTATTTTTTAAACATGAACTTCAGTACTCGAGTTGTAAAAAAAATCTTGTGCTGAATACAAATATAATATATTACAAATAATAGCACTGACCAAAACATCTGCAGAAATACTGCAAGAATGACATAGCAGCAGTTAAATGCAGCCTTCTGTAAGCTTTAAATATCCACTGGACTTACATCAAATACATCAAAACACAACAATAAAAAACAGTTTTCTGAACTTATATGCCTCTGTCCTTCACAGGATAAGTAAAATGGATCACTGCAAAAACTCAAAATCTTAACAAGAATATTTGTCTTATTTCTAGTTAAATTGTGTCATTTTAGTAAAAAAAAAATCTCATTACACTTAAAACAAGACTCATCACTGGAAATAACAATTTTCACCTGTTTCAAGTAGATTTTCGCTTAAAATAAGTAGAAAAGATTTCTTTGCTTGTAATGAGAAGATAAATCTTGTCCCACTGGCAGATTTGTCTACTTATTTCAAGTGAAAATTTACTTGAAAAAGGTAAAAATTGTCAAATAAGTTATTTTTCTGGTTTTATTTTTCTGGTGATGACTCTAAATGTTGAAATAGCAGTAAAACCACATTCATTGATGAAATGACATAAGGGATGGAAAGGGGGGATGGCAGTTTTAAAGGGGGAATGATTTTGACCGTTTTTATTTCAGGAGGGATGCCATCCCCCCTCATCCCCCCTCAATTCGAGTACTGATGAACTTTGATGTTAGCAGCTGTGTTGATGATTAGTCTCGAGAATAAGGGACTTTAAAAAAAAATCAGGCTGGGTTATAATAATAAAAGAGCATCGATCCATCCATCCATCCATCCATCCATCCATCCATCCATTCATTCATCCATCCATCTTCTACCGCTTATCTGTTACCGGGTCGCAGGGGCAGCAGTCTGAGCGGAGATGCTCAGACTTCCTTCACCCCAGACACTTCCTCCAGCTCCTCCGAGAGGTTCCCAGGCCAGCCGAGATACATAGGGCCAATCCCAATACACCCCCTACTTTCTACCACTACCCCTAAAAAAGAAGCCACAGATTTTAGGGCACTTGAAATCTTCCAAGGGCCCTGTCCCAATACACCCACTACCCCTACTTTTCAGCACCACCCCTAAATTTTGCGTGCTACGTCACTGCGTGGTTTACGTTCGGGTACGTAAGCGACTGCGTAGTTACGTTTGCACATACGTCACACCATATCAGGAAGCCGAGAGCTAGAAGCTGTTTTAATTTCCGCTGTAGCGCTGTTAATATGTCACTTTATTAAGTTTTAATATTTTTTCAGGCGTAAAAGTAACCGTTAAGATACCCAACCTGGGCTCAGTTTATCCAAATAACGCCTGTTAAGAAATTTGATCCGATGTTTTCGGAGAAGAGCCGCCGGCTCGGAGCGCCATTTCTTAAAAAATAAGAAATGTCCGCCATGTTTTTTTTTTTTTTGATTCAGTCCGCAAATGACGACGAAAAGCAAATCTGGGAAATTTTTCTGGCCCTAGATCAACTAGGGTGCATCTGAAAACCCTCGCTCCGTAGGGCCAGATTCATAGCCACTACACTTGTTTTCCCCACTACAACTACGTGAAAAGAGGAATTGGGACACCACTACCCTCAAGGGAACGCGCAAAATGTAGGGGTAGGGGTAGTGGGTGTATTGGGACAGCGCCATAGTCTCTCCAGCGTGTCCTGGGTCTTCCCCGGGGGCTCCTCCCGGTGGGACATGCCTGGAACACCTCCCTAGGGAGGCGTCCAGGAGGATCCGATACAGATGCACAAGCCACCTCAGCTGACTCCTCTCAATGTGAAGGAGCAGCGGCTCGACTCCGAGCTCCTCCCGGGTGACCGAACTCCTCACCCTATCTCTAAGGGAGCGTCCAGCCACCCTGCGGAGGAAACTCATCTCGGCCGCTTGTATCCGCGATTTCGTCCTTTCGTTCACTACCCAAAGTTTATGAACATAGGTGAGGGTAGGTGCGTAGATTGACCGGTAAATAGAGAGCTTCGCCTTTCGACTCAGCTCCTTCTTCACCACGACGGTCCGGTACATCGACTGCATAACTGCGGACCCTGCACCGATCTGTCTGTCAATCTCACACTCCATCTTCCCGTCACTCGTGACCAAGACCCCGAGATACTTGAACTCCTCCACTTGAGCCAGGACTTCTCCACCCACCTGGAGAAGGCACGCCTCCCTTTTCCAGCCAAGAACCATGGTCTCAGATTGGGAGGTGCTCATTCTCATCCCTGCCGCTTCGCACTCGGCCTCAAACCGCCCCAGCACATGCCGAAGGTCCCGGTTCGATGAAGCCAACAGGACAAAATCATCCGCAAAAAGCAGAGATGAAATCCTGTGGTTCCCAAACCGGATCCCCTCCGGGCTCCTGGCTGCACCTAGAAATCCTGTCCATAAAAATTATGAACAGAACCGGTGACAAAGGGCAGCCCTGCCGGAGTCTAACATGCACTGGGAATAAGTCTCCCGCAGAGCCACGAGGGACACGGCCGAATGCTTCTCCAGATCCACAAAGCACATGTGGACTGGTTGGACAAATTCTCATGAGCCCTCGAGTCGAGAACCCTGCCGAGGGTATAGAGCTGGTCTGAATAAAAGAGCAATATTTTTATATCTTTTTTATTTCTTATTGAGAAATGACTTATAAAGGAGCATCCAAGCTTCAACTGTTAACAGCAGTGTCAAATTCCTATTTCTGCAGAGGTTTCCTTACCGATCTTTGATGTTTTCTCTTGTTTCTATTTCTTGAACAGGATTGAAGGGATCAGCTGATCAAGGTGGAGGGCACAGTGGTCCCAGTTACAGCTACACCTTCAATGTAGATCCTCATGCCATTTTCGCAGAGTTCTTCGGAGGCCGTGGCCAGTTTGATCACTTCTTCTCACAGAATGGAGAGGATGACATCAATATCAACGATCCCTTCGGCACATTAGGCATGGGAGGCATGTCAGGAATGGGCGGGTTTCACAGATCCTTCAAATCCCATCCAGGAGGCTTTCACGGAGCACGTGCGAAAAAGAAAGACCCGCCGGTGGTGCACGAGCTCAAAGTGAGCCTTGAAGAGGTTTTCTCAGGCTGCACAAAAAAGATGAGGATTTCTCGCAAGAGATTGAGTCAAGACGGCTCCACCATGCGTAACGAAGACAAGATTTTAACAGTGGACATCAAACGTGGCTGGAAGGAGGGCACAAAAATCACATTTCCCAAGGAGGGCGATGAAACGCCTTCCAACATTCCTGCAGATGTGGTGTTTGTGGTCAAGGACAAACCTCATGCTGTGTTCAGAAGAGAGGGCTCTGATATAATTTATCCTACAAAAATTTCTCTTCGAGAGGTGAGTATTCTGACATTTGTTCCTTGAGGGGCAAAATGGCAAACTGTCTAAGTTTTCTCTCCTCTTTGTCTTTCTCCAGGCGTTATGTGGATGCACAATCAACGCTCCAACTTTGGATGGCCGGACCATCACTTTGACCTCCAGAGACGTCGTCAAACCTGGGACGAAGAAGCGAATCTCCGGAGAAGGACTTCCTCTGTCCAAATATCCTGAGAAGAGAGGTGACATGATCTTGGACTTCAGTATTAAATTTCCAGAAAAACTGGGCCAAAGCACACGCGATGCACTGGAGAAGATTCTTCCCGTGTGACTCCCTTAAAAAAATGACGGGTTAGCATTTCTAGAAACTCTGCTGAACTGCGTCACATTTTGGCCTAAATGACCGGCTCAGGGTAGATTTTTTATTTTATTTTTTTTTCTTCAAGCTGTGTTTAAATGAACTGTCTGAACACCAACTCTGTTTCGGGTGAGAAAGGAAAAAACACATTCACGGTGGGGTTTTTTTTCCCCAATAAAATGTTTCTAAAAGGTCATTAAATCACAATACTTGATTGATTTCAACTGAGAACTTGCTTTCAAAGCAAACATTTTTGGGAGTGCTTTAATATAACACGCAAGCTACTTACCAAGACGTCAAGTGCACATTTAAGTGTTCTTGAGTAAAGATAATGGAGAATACCAACACTAACCATATTAAAAGTATAAACTTTAAATAGATTTTTCATTTACTATTAAGATATGATGACGTTACATATGACTGAGTTACACATTCTGGTGCAGCAGTTCACATCCAGGCCTCTAGGGGGCAGTGCTGGATGCAGGACCAGGACAGAGTCCTCCCTGGACACGTGACCAATCTATCAATCGACAGTTTGTACAGATAATATTTAAGAAAGTGAAAGGACTTCTGGCAGATCTGTTTAAGTACTGACAGAAGTCTGACTGCAAGACGTAAAAGATGGCACGCGATAAAATGTTTACTTTGTACACAAAATCTCTATGTAAAATATTTGTTGGAAGACAAATGTGTGCCAAAAGCTCTCCCCCTGTAATTAAAATATGTGTGGTTTTAAAAGTGTCATTGTATATTCTGTCATGTCGGATTTGTAACTGCAGCTGCTTAATTTGTACCTTGTTAAAATGTATAAAGTACGTATGATCTTTTATATAAATATCATATGTATTTGATACCTGAGTTCCTGCTTATCCGCAATGAAATACCTTTGTTAAGTTTTTAAACAAAACAGTATAAGTCTGGTGCGTCAGGTGGTATATTACAGACAGTACAATGTGTAAGCACCCCCCCTTATTAAAATCCCTTATTTAATTATTCTGTGTTGTATCATGACGTCTGAAAGCATTCACACCAGGATGGACATTCTGGTAATGACTGTTTACACATTCTAGCGGGCATCCTGACGAACTTTAGGACTTGGTTCTATATTTAGTTTTGCTAATGATAGAAGTTATGAAGAAGAAACAATGTCACTGCCAGATATCTTGACAGGCTCCACTTGCTGCTTCATCCTGCTCCTGCTGGAGTGTCGAGTTTCTAATACGAAGATGTTGTTTAACATGGATGTAGAGATGTGCAATCTCTGTAATTTTACTGTTTGTAAAATGTATTTCTTTTTCAAGGAAAATGAAAGAATATTGATTTTAATTCAAGATTATGTTTTAAAATCTCTAGTTGAGATTTAAAATGCTTTGATTTTAAACAAAAATGTGTTTGTGGATTGATTTACAGGGTGGATTTTTTTAAAATGTCCTTTCCTATGCTGTGATAATCTGCACTTTCAATTATTAAAGAAACTGGCTAACAAACATCCACAAAATCGGCTTAGGTCGCAACCTGTTTAATTTGTTAAGGGGAAAACATTAACTAATTCATTTCAAAATATGTTATTATATCACATTCACAGTAAAAGTAATCTCAATGCACTGCATGGTATGGGGCTCTTTAAAAAGGTTCAATGTTTTTCAAGTCAAAAAAGTCCAAATTTTTCTATAAATGATCAAATATGTTACAGCTGAATCCAATTCCCTCTCAGATGAAGCTTCTTCCCATAATGGGGCACATGTAATACATTTTTATCATGAGATCAACAAATACCCCAACGTCTTTATAGAAACATTGAACTTATTAAAAATAAAATAATTGTTTTTTCACATTTACTTGCGTTTTTTTTTAGTTTTACAAGAATCCACACATTCTAAAAAATGTAGTCTTTTTAGGTTGAAATGTGAAACAATTCAGGGTTTGGATCATGTGATTAATTTAAACGCGCAAGGTATCACTTGAAATACGCCCAATATACTTGGTTTTATCTTTAATTTTGTTGAAATTACACCAAGATGCATAAAACATGACATTTTGGATAAAAGTGAAAAATTGAAAGGGGTTAAAGGTTCTGCAAACCAGGAACATTCATCATTTTAAGTATTTTTGGAAGATTGGCATTTGTTTAACCTCAGTTTTTATAAAGATTTGTGTTGGAGATTATTGTAAGTGATGTTAGCTGCTGTAGTTACTAGTAACGGCCACTAGGCGGCAGTCACACCTGCCCTACGGCCTACAGATGGTAGACTGTATGATCTATACTTATGCAATGTTTTTGATAATAAAAAAAAAAAATCCATATCGGGGTTTAACAAAGCGCTCACACAGAAGCAAAGACACTATATCCCTGAATGTACAGGAGCATTTTCATTTTTATAAAAGGCTTTCATATATGTTGGATTCCAGTTAGAAAACTCAATCCATTATCACCGGCCCTCACTGGGAGCTTGATTGTGATTAAATACACCTAGACATGGGTTGTAGGTTTTAACCGGAAGCAATGGTATTTTATTTTGTCTACTTGTACATTGCAGTTACCAGTAGTGACCGCCAGAGGCAGTGCAATTGGATGATACATTGCACATACATTCATGTGAGTTAACTTGAATGATAATAAGTGTAATAACAAAGTGATTAATGCTGCCTGGAAATCAATAGTATTTTATGATAATAACCGAGGATTTAAACCTCAAGAGAATGAGAAAATAACTGTGTCTATGTTGATAAAAGCTCATTCTAAATATATTAGATGGCTAAGTTCCCCAAAGATTAAGGAAACTCACTTTAAAATATTGTATAAAGTGTACCCGGTTGCAGAATTCCTTAAAAAAAGATTCAAGTTCGAAGTTGATCAACGTGCTTTCTGGAATGTAGCAGATGAAACTTTAGAGCATATGTTTTACCTGTGTCCAAAAACGTCTGGTTAGAATTAAGAAACTGGTTAACTACTTAGAATAGAGGACATACCAGTCTTTGATATCTCTCATATTTTTCTTCTATATAGATAACTTGAAGTCGAATGTATCTGACATAATAAATATAGTTATTCTCATGGGTAAATATAATATTCATTGTAGTAAGTGGAGGAATAGCAAACCTTCCTTTGATTGGTTTTTAAATTATTTTAAATTATTGGCTAAAAAGATTTGTGACGATATATCTTGTTTTCTGCTTTTTTGATGCATGCCTCAGTCCTTGCTCCTCTTTTTGGCACTTTTGTTTGCCTGATTTTAAATACTGGGATACTTTTATAGTCTGAACTTTATAAAAAACCCAGTTTGTCTTTTATTTCAATATATAGTTAATTGTTTTTTTCTATATAGCTCTATATTTGACAGCATCTCATATTATGTCTACTAAATATACTATCATCTAGGGCTGGGCGATATGGCCTTTTATTAATATCTCGATATTTTTAGGCCATGTCAGTAACGATACACGATATATATCTTGATATTTTGCCTTAGCCTTGAATTAACACTTTGATGCCTACAATCACACCAGTATGATGATTCTATATGTCTACATTAAAACATTCTTGTTCATACTGCATTAATATATGCTAATTTTAAACTTTCATGCAAAAAGGGGGAAATCACAACTTAGTCAAACGCATGTGACTGACGTATGTAACTGGGTGCGCTTGTTTTATCTCTCTGAGAAGGAGAGACGAGACGAGAAAGAGTGAGAAAAGCCTGCAATTTAATGCCCTAAAAGCAAATGCATGACAATGTATACTCGAATATTCACGATATAGTAATTTTGTACATCGCACAGAGTAGAAGCCGCGATACATCGAGTATATTCGATATATTGCCCAGCCCTACTATCATCCTTACGAGAAGATGTTTAATTACTGTTCTATGTTGTTTTATTGTGTTTAATAAAGAAGAAGAAAAAAAAAACCCCCATTCATGTGAGAGAAATGCGTCAGGCTGTTTGTCCATCAAGCAATGAAACTTGGCGATTATTATTATTTTCGCCATACTACTGAAAGCAAGTTGTTTATTTCAATCCAATTCAATTACTTGTTATGTTGTGTCCACATCAGTTTAGTGTAAAACCAATAACGACGTCCTTGTAAGGGATGGGGATGAATATAATCATCGGCATGGAGACAAGCTTTTCAAAAAAATGTATATACAAGTTATTTTATTAACATAAATTACCAGACGCTGCATGGTAAACAATATTATATCCGCGATTTACCTGTCTTCGAAGAAGAAAAGTTAACCGCGGTTGAATTGGTTTGATATTGGATATTGGATATTATGAATTCAACACCCATAAAACTTGTGATACATACCACTGATTTTGGTCAAATCACTTGTGATGTGTTCATGGTCATCTATGGGCTGATTTAAAAATCATATATATGGGCTGATTTAATGTGGTTTAATGAATTCAACACCCATAAAACTTGTGATACATAACACCGATTGTTTTCATTAAACCTCATTAAATCAGCCCATATATATGATTTTTTTTAATAATTACTGTTTTGTGATATATAGTCTAGATGACCATGAACACATCACAAGTGGTTTGACCAAAATCAGTGGTATGTATCACAAGTTTTATGGGTGTTGAATTCATAATATCCAATATCAAACCAATTCAACCGCGGTGAAAAGTGAAACCTCCAACATATTTGTTTTTAAAGTTGGCGTTTACGAGGACACGTGAAGGCGTCATCGTACCACCCCTGCTGGGCTGGCACGAAGCTAAAGGCTGATTTATGGTTCCGCGTTACACCAACGCAGAACTTCCAGCGTACGGCGCGCGTCGCCGCGTACCCTACGCCGTAGCGTACGACGTAGGCTCTGCGTCGATTTAACGCGGAACCATAATTCCGGCTTTAATCTCCAACAGTATAATAAAACAGACGCACAGTCGGTGTAATTAGTGGCCCGACCGATCGAGATGAACCCGCCGCTCTAAAGTGTTGCAGTAAATATTCAACATTCCCCCTGTACTGTAGGTGTTTCTCTGAAGGCTGACATTGGTTCTGTCGACGCTAACAGGAAGGTGCTGCTCCGGTAAGAGTCTCTGCTCTGCCATGTTTCCTTGTTTCCGCTCTCAATTAACCATCTAGCTGATTAAACACGTCCACTTCAGGAATTTGGAACACATAAAGGCGAGGATTAAGTGTCTATTATGTAAGTCTCGGTTTTTATTCACCAGCCGAGCTGCTGTCAGTGTTTGTGATGCTTCAAGTAGAAGGTGGAGGCTAATTGCTAATTTTAGCTTTTTTTTGTTTTTACAAAGCATTGATTGTTTAATCTGCAGCTGATTTATGATCACAGTTTTGATTTTAACATACAGCAGCAAATCGGTTTTTGAGTTAGCAGCAGGGTATGCGTTTGTAAATTGAACAGTATAGCTGAACTTCTTTAATTTCAATGGGATGCCATTGTTGTGCTATTATACTGGATTTATGGAGAATCAGAATCAGCTTTATTGGCCAAGTTTGAACATTGCCCAACAAGGAATTTGACTTATTTCGCTCACTGTACCCAGATTTAAACATAGCAAACAGTAAATAAACAAATGTGACACTTATTAACAAATATACAATAAAAAAGAAACTGAAAGCTGCAGCAGTATGAGGTAGACATGGTCATTTTTGATTTATTTTGTTTTTGTACATGTAAAAAAAAAAAACAACACTTCAAGAGAAGTTTAAGAAAACAAAACAACAAAAAGAATTTCATCCTTTAGCACTTGATAACTTAATTTACACATGCAAAAAATCAGTAAGAAGAAGTGTAAACTTATTTAATCCTACCCCCATTCACTTATCATTTAAACCGTTTTTATAAATACTCACACACTGTACTCACACTGCTAAATAACAGTATTATTATTATTATTATTACTATATACTGTAATTATACTCACACACATACCTATACATACATACATACACATAGTTGAATATTTCTATATATTTGTACACACATGCCCATATAAATATCTATATAAATATACTTATTTACACTATACTGTCTCTATTAACTGCATCTGCTCTATATCTGTGTACATATCTACTTACACACACACACACACACACACACACACACACACACATACATATATATATATACCCCCATACATAGGCATACACCCATACATACCTACACACACACACACATATATATATATATATATATATATATATATATATATATATATATATATATATAAACACATGCATACATACTAATGATGGCTCTAAATAAAATAACATATATACAAATTTTGAAAGAAGACTGAGTTTGTGTTTGTTTTTCGGCTGCAGATCTTCCTCTTCCGACTGCTGGACTCGACAGATCCAGCTATGTGAGCTGCTCTGATGTGTGGACTCTTAAATCCATACAGTGCCTGGCTGAGTCCGCATTCAAACCGGCGTGGGGGACTACTACCCTGTCACTGTGACGTGAACACCACACAGACCTGCAGCTGGGGTTGTAGCATCACTCCTCCACCATGCCCCTGGGACTGGGAAGGAGGAAGAAGGCATCCCCTTTAGTGGAGAACGAGGAAGCGGAGCCCATCCGCGCAGGCCTCAATGTGGCCGGCATGGAGGGCCTGGATGGAGGAGTGGTTGGACTTGGGGAAGGCGCCACCTCCGAAGGTCTTCCTCCCCCACCTAACAGCATGCGACCTCGGCTCATCTTCCACACCCAACTTGCCCACGGCAGCCCCACGGGCCGCATCGAGGGCTTCAGTAATGTTAGGGAGCTTTATGCCAAAATTGGAGAGGCCTTTGGGATACCTCCATCTGAGGTACGTCACCCCCTTCACAGGGATGGCAGTGTAAATAAATCAGTGGTCTTCAAACCCTGGTCCTCGACATCTACTGTCCTGCATGTTTTAGATGCTACCCTGCTTCAGCACATCGTGATACAAGGAGCTGTGTCAACAACAGTAGTGTCCAGACCAGGGGTCGGCAACCCGCGGCTCTAGAGCCGCATGCGGCTCTTTAGCGCCGCCTTAGTGGCTCCTGGAGCTTTTTCAAAAATGTTTTTTTTCCTTTTTTTTTTTTTCCTTCTTTTCTTCTTTTTTTTCTAATTATTTTTCTTCTTTCTTTTTTCCTTTTTTCCTCTTCTTTTTTTCCTTTTTTTTCTTCTTTTTTTCCTTTTTTCTTTTTTCCTTTCCTATTTAATCTCAAAATTTTGACTTTTTTCTCGACATTTCGACTTTTTTCCTGAGATTGTACTTCAACATTAATCTCGACATTTCGACTTTTTTTCTCGACATTTCGACTTTTTTTCTCGACATTTTGACTTTTTTCTCGAAGTGCATGATGAAAAAAAAATCTTCCCCCAGTTCTAACTAATATACAGTAGATACATGCCGCGTGTGTTGCCTTCATTCTAAGGCTTATACAAGACTTTTCATTTTTTGCGGCTCCAGACATATTTGTTTTTTGTGTTTTTGGTCCAATATGGCTCTTTCAACATTTCGGGTTGCCGACCCCTGGTCCAGACCTTGATGACGAGCTAATGAGGACCGTTAATTTGAATCAGGCGTGTTGAGGCCGGGAAACATCCAAAACATGCAGGACAGTAGATCTTGAGGACCAGGGTTTGAAGACCACTGAATAAATACTTGAGTCTAATGGTGAGAGTTTGATTGTGGATCATTTTACTAATTGTACATTCCCTCCACAGGTTATGTTTTGCACACTAAACACTCACAAGGTGGACATGGACAAACTGTTGGGAGGTCAGATTGGGCTGGAGGACTTTATTTTTGCCCACATTAAAGGTCAACGAAAGGAGATTGAAGTGTACAAAGGGGAAGATGCTCTAGGTTTGACAATCACTGATAATGGAGCTGGCTATGCTTTCATCAAGGTAATTAAAATAATAATATACAAAACAATTTCTCTGTACTTGTGCATTAAAGTGACCTGTCAGTTTTATAATTGCAATTATTTCCAATAGTCGTCATTTCGTTTTTAAGATCTTCTTCATTCACTGTCGACAGTTATATTCATGGCTGATGATCATTGTCCTATCATAAATGTGTATATTAAGAAGGATCTGACTAGTTGGATTGATAACATGACTCCTGCTGCTTTTTCAGAGGATCCGCGAGGGGAGCGTCATCCACCAAATCCAGGTCATCAATGTGGGTGACATGATTGAGTCCATCAATGGCCATCGCCTTATTGGCTGTCGACACTATGAAGTTGCCAAAATGCTGAAGGAGCTTCCCAAAGGAAAGATGTTCACCATTAAGCTGGTGGAGCCTCTCAAAGCTTTTGGTAGGTGTGAAGGATGGATACATCTCTCAAGCTATATTTGTAATGGCTTCATACTCATCTTCAGGATTTCATAGCCTTCCCTGCGCTCTCAGAACCGGCACTGTTGACACCTATTAGAGTGGTAGTGAATCGCCAAATGGCAGATAGTGTGTTGTCATTTGCTGAATATATGCACATATTTACTATACTACATGCCTTTTTATATACGTAGGTTTCTACTGTGGATCTCAAATTTATAGGTGGATTATGCTAAATCACGTTATTACTAGGGCTGGACAACGATTAAAATTTTAAATCGCATGATTTCCCTGATTAATCACATTGTATATGCAAAATCAAATAATGAATTCAAAAGTTGTGTAAAGTGCACTTTTATTTATAAAAGTATGAACCAAAGTGCCATAACATTTGTTGTGCAAACATCTCAGCAAAACATCAGGACTTGTCAGTAACACATATTTAGTGTAAAAATGTCAAATAAAATATAGCTTATTGCCACTGCCAGGGCATTAATGTCATCCTGGTTTTTTTATGAAAAATAAATAAAGTCTACCAACAAAATCCTGATCCACAATCATGACATTAAAACAGGCAATTTCTGAGGTAACAGCAGAAACTTTTAACGGGGAGCAGCATTACCGTCTATTCAGCATCAAATGTCCCTGTTAGAAAGTGTGAAGCACAAAAAAGAATCACTATTGAAATTTCCTTTTACAGGGGTCGAATCTGCTGTCTGGGAGAACTTGAAAATGAAAATGTCCATGTAACCGTTCCGTAATTTTACCGCTCTCCATGTCTGTTTTAGCTTTTCCACATGTTTTTCCGCCAACTTTCTTCCGGTTCCGCAGCAGCCGGCAAAAGACTTTTCAAAACAAAAGCATGTGAGCAACATGCGTTAATGCGCGATAAAATAAATGACGACGTTAATAAATCAATGAGTTAACGCGTTAACTTGCCCAGCTCTAGTTATTATAATGCATAAATTAAAGCCTGAGTTGGTGAAATCAAAATCTTCATGAAACCGTTGCGAAGCGCTATCGTAGGAGCAACAAAGTCTACATAGTTACTTCATTAATTAGTCTTAATCTTTAATGAAGGCTAAAGCCTGACAGGGTGTGATACTCTGCTCTGTCACTTGTGAAACATTATAATTGTACTTTTTTTGTGCAGATATGATCAGCCAGAGGTCCGGAGGTTCCAGGTCAGGATCGGGGGTTCAGCTTGGCACTGGCAGGGGAACCCTTCGCCTGCGCTCTAAGGGTCCTGCCACGGTGGAGGAACTGGTGAGAATGTGTACTAGGGCTGGGCGATATGGACCAAAAGTCGTATCTCGATATTTTCTAGCTGAATGGCGATACTCGATATATATCGATATTTTTTCTGTGCCATAATTGGGGTTTCCCCCAAAGCATTCTAGCATAGCATCTCTGTTAGCTTCATTTTTTCTGAGGCAAACCCTTAAAAAAACAGTCAGTTTTAATACAAAGCCTCGTGCCAAATGTCACACAGGTAACCTTTATTAACAGAGGTCTGCACAATATCAAAATGTATAAAACAAATGAAATAAAAATAAACTGCCTGCATATTTAAAAATGCTTCTTGAATATAATAAAACAAATATCCCTTTCCTGCATAACAATTAAATTAAAATACACTGCAATTAATACAATGTAGAAAGTAACAGGCAGACTTTTCCACTGAGGTTGACAGTTGTGCAAATAACAAAACATTTGTGCAAATCTCAAATAAAACATTCAAGTCAATTTGTCACAAAATAAGCTATATCAAAATCAAAAAAAAAAATTATTATTTTTTATTTATTTATTTTTAAATCGATATAAACTATATTGTCTCTTACCATATCGCGTTTGAAAATATATCGATATATATTAAAATCTCGATATATCGCCCAGCCCTGATGTGTACATGTCTCTGCCGTTTGGCTAAATGTAATTATTATGTTTGAGTATGCGTGTAAAAACATTTTGTCCTCACAGCCGTCTGCATTTGAAGAAAAGGCCATCGAGAAGGTGGACGACCTGCTGGAGAGTTACATGGGCATCAGAGACAGCGAGCTGGGTGAGCATGTTTGTGTTTGCTGGCCGTGTTGGTGTGTACAACTTCACATCCTTACTAACCAAAACTCTGCTCTGCCTCCTCAGCGGCCACAATGGTGGAGCTGGGAAAAGACAAAAAGAACCCAGACGAGTTTGCTGAAGCTTTAGATGAAACCCTGGGAGACTTTGCCTTCCCGGACGAGTTTGTTTTCGACGTCTGGGGCGCCATCGGAGATGCTAAGGTTGGACGGGTGTAACCACTGAAACTAATGGAGCAAGACGACCTGTGTGTGTGTGTGTGTGTGCGCGTGCGTGCGTGTGTGTGTGTTACACCCGCAACATTTGGCACTCCTAGAAAACACCACCATCATCATGAGTCTGTTTTTATTCCAGTTTACACTCCTATTTTTGCGCATTTGTACCCTGTTGGGAGACAAAGTGGATGGTCCAGTTCCAGGGAGAGGAAGGCAGCTGTGATGACTTCCTAAGTGCTTATATTTGTCTTCCAGCTTTTTCCAGAAACTACAAGCACGCTGATGAGCATTTCCATCGCTTGCATCACGTGACCCTGCATGTCATTGTTGTAGTAACTGGCAGTGGAACCAGTACACCTTACGTTTCTGCAATGGGAGATATGAAAGGCAAATAGATCTTTGCTATTAAACGAGAAAAAAAATGTTTTCCCTCCCCACAATGCTCTGTGCTGCACTGTACTGTCAACCAACAATAGAGGGGAACATAGTTTGCTCTGTACCTCACCTGGTGGGTTTTTGCACAATACAAGAGCTCCCTAAATTACAGTTGATCTTACCATTATGGATCAGTTTAACAAGCATGCGCTGTGATATTTTCTCTCTCCATAGTGAAATCTTCTGGTTTCATGTCCTCCTTCATTTCTTTTTTCTTTTAGGTCAAAACAAAATTTGGTTACAGAAGAGGCATACAATATTGTAGCCTGTGAGTAAAAAGATCAGTAGTGTTTTCACAGTTGGCACAACCCATGCTGTAATGAAGTCAACTGTGCAGACGATAGCACATTCCTGTCCTTCATAGGTTCTGCAGCATTAAAAATATCAGTGTTACCTGTTATTGGGGGATAAAATATGTGAATGAGAAGCAGAACAGTTTGTGGACTGTTGCCTTTTTTCTTTTTTTTTTTTAAATAGTGTTTTTTTTTATATATAAGGTGATTTATTGTCTGTTTTAAAACAAGATTTGCATAACAGATGAAACATTTCATCTTGTGTTGCAGTTTTATAAAGGAGCAGTATTAGAGAAGTTATAGGATGGAGTTAGTGCAAAAAGTCAAGAAAAAAAAACCATCTTAATTTTTCTGTGTATTTTGTTGGCAGTCTTAAGTCTGGTGTGTGAACCTTAAGCAGAATGAGAGAAAGTGAGAAAAGCAGGCAACGTTGCACTAACTACTCAGTTTAGGTAAACACAGGTCTTAAAACAAACTTTTGGTGTTAACCTCTTCAGTATATTCAAATGTATGAAGCTATTTTGTAGTTTTGTTTCATTCCTCGATCAATATCTTTTTGGGTGATGTAATTAAACTGATGCTCGAACACTGTAACACTAAGAAGAAAACATTATTTTCATGGCTTTGTATTACACTGATGTCAATGTCCAAATATAATGCAATAACAGTACCCACTGAGCTGTTTTCCTTCTGTTTGCTTTTTATTCAACACCTCTGAGTTCCATGCAGATTTAAGAATCAGAGACTAATGAACTTCACCGTTCCTGTCCTTGAAGATGGTTATTTAGATCACATTATGCAACAGCTGTTTCCACTTGAAATAGAGAGGGTTCTGCGAAGAGCTGGATTGTTTTCCCACATTTGTAGATGCCATCACAAAGGGTGTTTCTTCTCACTCCTGTGTCATCATACAATATGTATGACATTTAACTAGACAATGAAATCCCCGAGTGTCACCAGACTGTTGGAGGGTAAGACGAGCCACCTCGGTTTAACTTGATAGTGCTGGTCGGGCTGGCGGGGGTCACGTACAGGCCTCTGTCAGAGAGGTGGAAAGCTGCAGAGGTCTGACCCGGCTCAGAATAAGGACAGCAGTACAGGACTGTCTCAGAAAATTAGAATATTGTGATTTCCTGTAATGCAATTACAAAAACAAAACTGTCATACATTCTGGATTTATTACAAATCAACTGAAATAATAATAATATGAATAATTCATTTTATTTAGAGGCGCCTTTCATGTCACCCAAGGTCACCTTACAGGATTAAAACAATAAATACAATTAAAAAATACATTTTATAAGTTAAAAATACAATAAAACATCCGTAAAAGCAGCAATAGAGACAGCATAAAAAATAAAAAGTAAATAAAACAATAAATAAACAAACTGGTGAGAAGTAGTGCATGATGTCCGGTCAGAGTGAGTGGGCAAGTTTGAACAGGTGAGTTTTGAGTTGAGTTTTGAATGTGGTGATGGAGTCTATTTGTTTTATGTGTGGGGGGGAGTTGCAAGAGTTGGAGAAATATTGCAAGCCTTTTATTATTTTAAATTGCTAATCATGGCTTACAGCTTAAGAAAACTCAAAATATCCTATCTCAAAAAATTAGAATATTCTGGGAATCTTAATCTTAAACTGTAAGCCATGATCAGCAATATTAAAATAATAAAAGGCTTGCAATATTTCAGTTGATTTGCAATATTTCAGTTGATTTGTAATGAATCCAGAATGTATGCCATTTTTTTTTAATTACATTACAGAAAATAAAGAACTTTATCACAATATTCTAATTTTCTGAGACAGTCCTGTATGTTATGACTATAAACATCAGCTGAAGTCCACTGTAAGCACCTCCTGGGGAGTAAAGTTTAGCCACTGACAGGTGGTGATGTGTCCGTTATTTACTTGAAGGGAGGTAAACCAGTTCTACCAGTCCCTGTTGATCTATAACCCCGGTTGCTCATAAAGTGTTCCCAGATTACTCTCTGTACTCTCTGTGGAGCACATTTCCCCAACAGACTCCAGGCTTCAGGAACCCCAGTCATGTCGCTGCGACCCCGAGCATCCTCCCAGCCCGGGATCCTTTCCCTCCTGCCCATCCACAAGGGGATTTCATCCCTGCGACCGCGGGCCGTGTCCTCTCGCTCGGGCTCCATGCTGGAAGACGAGCTCTCCTGTCCCGTCTGCTGCGAGATCTTCAAGGAGCCCGTGGTGCTGAAGTGCAGCCACAGCTTCTGCAGGGCCTGTCTCCAGCAGTTCTGGAACAAGAGGAAGGCCCGGCGCGAGTGTCCCATCTGCAGGAGGAAGTGCTCCCTGACGGAGCCCACGGTCAGCCTGGCGCTGAAGAACGTGGCCGACACCTACCAGAGGGAGCAGGAGCGGAGGACGGCCGGGGCCGGGCCGGGGGGAGGACAGGAGGCCGGGGCGGTGGAGGAGAAGTGTGTCACACACGGGGAAGTTCTCAAGCTTTTCTGTATGGATGACCTGGACGTCCTGTGCTGCGTGTGTCACACGTCCAAGAAGCACCAGGGACACAGAGTTTGTCCCTTGGAAGAAGGAGCTCAGGATCTCAAGGTAAAGCACCTTTGATGAGAATCCATGATTTATAAAGGTTTCATGTTCTTCCTATACATATTGAGAATCAATAATTGTTAAAATGATGAAAAGCACATTGAAACATTTGCTGGAACCCTTCTATTAAAGACAGAAAAACCCACAATGGCCACTGAAATAACTTGAAATTGAAAAAAAAAAGATTAAATGAACAATTAAAATCCTACTTTGCTTTTAAACTTTTTATTAAAAAATCTGAACAAATACAAACAGCAAATACAAACAACAAATCAGCATAAAAAACCCCTCAATAACTTCTGTACAAACCTTTGAGTCAATCACTGCCGTCAAGGGATTTTGTTCCTGTCAATGAGACTTCTGCACCTACAGGACTGTTTCAGAAAATTAGAATATTGTGATAAAGTTCTTTATTTTCTGTAATGCAATTAAAAAAACAAAAATGTCATACATTCTGGATTCATTACAAATCAACTGAAATATTGCAAGCCTTTTATTATTTTAATATTGCTGATTATGGCTTACAGTTTAAGATTAAGATTCCCAGAATATTCAAATTTTTTGAGATAGGATATTTGAGTTTTCTTAAGATGTAAACCATGATCAGCAATATTAAAATAAAAAAAGGCTTGCAATATTTCAGTTGATTTGTAATGAATCCAGAATGTATGACATTTTTGCATTACAGAAAATAAATGACTTTATCACAATATTCTAATTTTCTGAGACAGTCCTGTAGACTGGTATTTTCACCCACTCTTTGTTGGCAAACTACTCCAAGTGTCTTGTCTTCTCCAGACAGGTTGGTCAGCTTTTTCCACCAATGTTCAGTAGGGTCTCATAAACACACCCCAGAATAGTCCAGTTTTGTTGTTTAGTGTTCTTGGGTGTTTTTTAGTTTTTTAGACCAAGCTTTCTGACACCGAGCTGCACATTCAGCCTCAGAATGCTTTAATAGATTGTACCTGCACTGATTTAACATTTAAGGATTCTGTTGAACCGTCATTCATAAGCAGTGTCTGATTCTCATTAGTCATCGTTCAGTAAATTATCTATTATTACTTTTGTCTGTTTCAAGTTATTTCAGGTCTTCAGAGGATCTTAAGACATCTTGACACTCTCTGTGCCTTTACTTCTCAGGCGGAGCTGAAAAACGATCTGATTCCTCTAAAGAAAAACCTGCGCCACCTGTATGAAGCCAAGCAGGAGTGTGATGACACAACTGTGCACATCAAGGTATAAATAAACAAATCCACGAAATAACGGAGGACCTGCATGACTCATGACGTTACTGTGACTGAAGTTGAGCCACACTGTTGGTGTGTAAACACGTCAGCAAAGGAGGTGGAAAAGCCTCACACCGTAAATATGAAGGAGTTTCCGAGTTCTTAGATAATCTGAAAATATTGTTGGATCAAGAGCATGGTGCCTATTACAACCTTTTTTCTTTTTTCTTAATAAGTTTAGTACCCACAGCTCCATGACAATGGATGAGGGAAGACATGGGAACAGAGAACTCAGCCTCATTCTTTTCTCCACCCATGAGTCGATCTCTAAGATACTTGAACTACACCAAGTCAGTCTGCAAATCAACGCCAGATCAATCCGTATTCAACCCCGTCCTCAAGAGGTGTTTGATTGCATTCTAGTTGCTTCACGCTGGCCTGAGACCCATCTTGGTGTCAATTAGGGCTGGGTATCGATTCAAATATCAAGAATCGATTCGATTCCGATTCTTAATATTCAGAATCGATTATCATGATTCGATTCGATCCGATTTGATATTGATTTGGCTCAGTGTTATTTAAAATGTTTTTTGAGCTGTTGCCTGAATTATATGACTGTAAAATAACTAGTGAAATAATAATTTCACAATAATTATTGTGAAATAACTAAGAAATAAATAACTCAAACAGGCCTTTCAATATCAATTTAAAGTGCAAAAAAGAAAGAAATTGCAACAGTTCATGCAGTAAACAAATCATTTTAGCTTATCTAATTTATTCTGTCACCACGCACATATATTGCCATGAAGCACCTGGCATTTTTCAGAAGTGTCATGACAAACTGTGTGTCCGACTACTGGGATTAAAGTTGGAAATGATGGAAAAAAATTAAAAAAAATTGATCTTTAGACATAAGAATCGATTTTTAGGAATTAATATGAGAATCGATTTAAAAATCGGAAAATCGATTTTTTCAACACAGGCCTAGTGTCAATGCCACGTGCAAAAAATGTGAATGTGATCTTGTTCCCATTAAACTGGACACCTTGTGTCCTTTAGCGCGCTTATTGCCAGCAAAGTTAACTGGGCGTCTGCCTGTGTTGTGTAGGAATCAAATTATCTTCGGGAGGAGGCTCACTGAGCTAAACTCCTTGAGCAAATCCAAATCCTGAGACGGGGTTGAATGCCTTCTTCTCGAAACAAATGTACACTGGTTCTGAATCGGGTTCAGTCAACTTCAAAAACCTTCCTCAGCAGTACTTGGCATGCAGCCCCAGACAGGATAAAAACGTAATCACTCCACCTGTAGTTGCTACCTGTAACCTGGTCCCACTTCTGGAGAATGAAAGAATTCTAGAAACACAATCTTGTCTGTTAAAGACCTGCTGGTACCTGCTACTCTTCATAACTGGGTATTAAAATAACATTATTCTGCATTTAATGTATACAATTTGGTTTATTAAAGGAAGAACTGTAGAAAAGTAGAAGCTGAAGTAGATGGAAAAGCGCAAAGTGCACTACTCTGTATTTCTATCATGGTAGAACCAGACTCAGGCCACGGAGAAGCAAATCAGAGAGCAGTTTGAGGAGCTGCGGGATTTTCTCCAACGAGAGGAAGAGGCACGACTCGCTGCCCTGCGGCAAGAGGATGAGGAGAAGAAAGAGCTGGTGAGGAAGAAGTCTGACAACGTCAGCAGAGACATCCTCACCTTCTCTCATGCTGTCATTGCCATTGAGAATGAGATGGCATCCCGGGATATTCTGTTTCTCCAGGTGTGTAGTTTTGAAGTCTTCCCTTGCAAGTTTTTATATTCTTTTCTTAGCGGCTGTCTGATTGTACAACACATGAATGACAATCACATCGTTTGCAATTCTCTGTCATGTCCTTTCAGAATTATTCCAGCACAAAGAAAAGGTAGGTTTCTCCTCTGATTTAAGTTCTGCAGCGTCAGGTCAGTTTCATGACACAACTTATTTGCTTTTGTTTCATTCCTGTTGGTTATTCCTCTTCACTCAGAGCACAACTCCCACAGAAAGATCATGACAAAGTTTCAGGTGCTCTTCTGAATGTGGCCAAGCACGTCAGTTCCCTCAAATACCATGTGTGGGAGAAGATGCTAGAACTGGTTGACTACAGTAAGTGCCCTCTTGATTTTGAGGTTTGAAACAGTTCAGCGTGGTTGTCTGAAGGAAGATAACTTTTTCAAAAAGATTTTCCCTCAAATTTAAAGGGGACCTATTATGGCATCTAATACTTATTTTAAACAGGCCTTGAATGTCTTAAAAACAAGCTTTTGATAGTTTTTGCTAAATAAATTAGAAATTCAGCCTCTGGAGCCATGTTTATCATCCCATTCTCTAACCTCATTATCTATGCAGGATTCTGAGTGGGCGGGGCTATGATAATGAGGCTCTGTGCTGATTGGCTGCCTGAATGACGCGATACACCGCTACGAAAAAACGGCGGAAGCTCCGGCCGGTGTTAGTTGTGGGCGTGGTTTCACGCATCGGAGGCCAACCGATGTAAATCGCATTTTTGTTACGTAACGAAAGGGAGCAGAATCTGAACGGCTCGTAGAAGCCACATCACACTGGATCCATCCAGGCGGCTGTACAGACACTGCAGAATTTGGTTGCTTTGCTCCTTCTCTGAGTTGGCAGGCTGAGGGGAGACCACTTTATATACCGTATTTTCCGCACTATAAGGAGCACCTAAAAGCCTTTAATTTTCTCAAAAACCGGCAGTGCGCCTTATAATGCAGTGCGCCTTATATATGATCATTACGGTAATTTCTGTTACTGTAGGGGGATTGTAGCTACTGTAGTTGGTGTCGCCGAAGTAATGGCGCTAAAAACGCCAGGAATTCAGGAATCGTCACAGACGTTCAAGACAACAGCAGCGATGCTGACTCGCATAATGGTGACTTTGGCGAGACGGAGCAAAGCTGGTTTTTATTTTGTTAATAAAGTTTGACATACGGTACTTCTTGTTTTTTTTTTTTTTTTTGCATTTGCTGTAGGATTTTGTAGCATTTCCTGTAGCGCAGCTCCATCAGGTAGATACGTAACTCAACCACAACCACTATAGTATTGTATTTTACCATATATTTAATGCGCCTTATAATGCGGTGCGCCTTATACTGTATATGGAAAAAGTTTTAAAATATGTCATTCATTGAAGGTGCGCCTTATAGTGCGGAAAATACGGTATGTTAAAGCAAGAAAAAACTTGTTTTTCATAATAGGTCCCCTTTAAGGTAAACCTCACCCAATAATTTGCTGAGCCATCATTACAGTTTGTTTTCTTCTTCTTTTAGCACCCATCACCTTGGATCCCAACACAGCTTACTCCTGGCTGTCCCTCTCCCCAGACCTCACCAGCGTAGCCAACGGTGGATCGATGAAGACGCTGCCAGACAATCCCGAGCGTTTCGGACACTTTGTGTTTGTGCTGGGATCAGAGGGCTTCACCTCCGGCCGCCACGCGTGGGAGGTGGAGGTGGGCGATAAGGTGGACTGGATGCTCGGGGTGGTCAAGGGCTCCATAGACAGGAAAGGCCGCATCTCGGGCTGCCCCGAGGGCGGCTTCTGGATGATCTCCCACTACGAGGACGAGTACTCGGCCATGACGAGGCCCAGGAGCCCCCTGCGTCTGGAGGACCCGCTGACTCGGGTCAGAGTGCAGCTGGACTACGAATCCGGAGAGGTGGCCTTCTCCAACCCCGTCACCATGAAGCCCATCTACACCTTCAACGACTTCTTCACTGAGAAGATGTTTCCCTTCTTCTGCCCTGGAGCCAACATCAACGGGAACAACCCCAACCCCCTGAAAATCTGCCCTGCCAAGGTGGCGGCGTGGAACAGTGCCACCTGGTGATTTGAGAGCGTCTCCCACAGGGACATGAGTGTTTTACCAGGCTACAGAAATTAAATCCCATCCATGCAGGTATTCATGTAGAACAAGTTTGATTCAAGATTTCATTTGGGTTCCTGACATGATTGATTGGAGTTCATGAAGCACAAAGTGCAGGTCTGTCTCCTAATCCCCTTCACAGTCTGGAGCATCAATCTCCCACTGGTGGTAGAAAAACCCCTCAAGAGCCCAATTAATATACATGTCATGATTCCATGAAACTGATTTTACAACAACATTTACACTTGCAATAAAAATCCTCCAGATTTGCTTTCATTTATTCATGTTGTGAGATTAAAACGTCCCTCATGTGATTAATCTAGGCCAGGACTGCAGAACAGCGGATACTTTCCTAACATACTGACATGTAAGAATACGGGCGATTTGCACAGAGTCAGCCACTGTGGAAATGGTGAGTTCTTTGCGTGCACTACAAAGAACTCGCACATCACAATCATAAAGTGGTAATATGGAGTCTATGACCTAGATCTGTCTTTCAGTGACTTTTGAAGTGGACCCCTTTGAAACTGTAATGTGTGGTGACGGCACTCTGGACAGTCTTATCATAAATTATATATCCTGTATTTCAGTGGTTCCCAACCTTTTTTCCTTGGAGCCCCCCCTACTTGTGTCTAAGACTAGCCCGGCCCCCCACCTTTAATTGAAAAAATTAACATTAATTATGTTTTTTTATACATTTCTCTTTGGTTTACCCTGTACTTTGTTTTTCTCACCTTCCTTTTGTGTCACCAATGTATAAAATACACACAAAAAATAATTGCAAGGACATTAAAATATTTCTGAAAAATGTCTCTTTTAATATGAGAGCAACATTTTTTTTTAAACATTTTTCCTTTAACAACCTGTCGGAGTAGTAGTATGATTAAATGTTGAATAATTATATAATAATACGTTTTTATCCTGATAAATAACTTAGTATTTTAAAATGACCAAAATATATTTTCAACTGGGTTTATACAGACTTGGATTACTGTATTCCATTACGTGTGTTATTATGATTTTTTATTTATTTAACATGTATAAATATAATTTTTACAACTGCATATCCTCAAAGCAGACAAAGTTTCGCACCCCCCCAGAGATCTCTGGAGCTCCCCCAGGGGGGGCCCGGACCCCAGGTTGGGAGACACTGCTGTATTTGATACTTTGTGTTTCTATGACTAAGAAGTAAAATATAGAAATTAAACTGAATATTTATTCAAAAATATGGGAATGACACCAGTTTTGAAGTGAGATCCAGGAGAGCTGCTCCGTTTCTTCTACTAATTTTTTTTTTTTTTAAACATTGACTGAACAACAACTGTTACTGTTTATTTCCCGTTTTCGTAAACCACACATCGTGATTTTGATATCGGCGCCTCTCAGTGATTAAACTATCTCCAAGAGCAGGCTGGGCTTCCTCCACATTGTTTCATGACATCCTTTATGGGTTAACTGTGGAGAGCGGCGGGAAGTTCCTCCACCCATGTCACCCTGCGGCCGGCAGAGAGACCCAACAGGAGAAGAGTGGCATAGGAGGGTCAGAGGTGTTAAAAGTATTCACATACATTACTTAGGTAGAAGTATAGATACTAGAGTTTAAAAATACTCCTGTAGAAGTTGAAGTATCAACTCAAGTTTTTTACTCAAGTAAAAGTATACAAGTACTGGTTTCAAAACTACTTAAAGTATAAAAGTAAAAGGAATGTAAGGGGGAAAAAAGCCATTAAGGACAAAAGCCATTGAAAATGAATGCATCTTAGTATAATGCAAATATATTAAAGAACCATATATGTGTACTATTGAGCATTAACATGTGTTTCAGAGAGCAGAAGATATGATGACTAGTTGCCTATAAGTATTGTAACGGTGCAAAAAGTCAAACTTCAGGCATGTTATCATTTATCCTAACCTTTATTGGAATGTACATCCAAGTTTAGTTGCAGGAATCTGAGGGAACGGATGTAAGAACAAAACTGGACAAGAACATCTGAAACAACCACAACCAAATTCACTCTATCCGGATGGAGCAATTTAACTGGATAGTTTTTTTTTAAAGGCCGAAATGAAATAGAGTAACGAGGCTGTTTTTAAAATGTAAGGAGTAAAAAGTACAGATAATTGCGTGAAAATGTAAGGAGTAAAAGTAAAAAGTCGTCTGAAAAATAATTACTCCAGTGAAGTATAGATAACCAAAATTTCTACTTAAGTAAGGTAACAAAGTATTTGTACTGTGTAGTATTTGTTACTTGACACCTCTGAGGAGGGTGGAGGCGGGCAAAAAAAAAAAGAAGAGCCACGGATCGGTTCGGGGTTAAGCTGGAAAAGTTTGCAGCCTCCGAGCGGTTGGCCGTAGTGTCAGCAGGTTGTCGCCCACCAGGAAGATGCAACAGGAGACTAGAAGGAACAAGGAAGAAGTGAGAAAATCCCAGTAAAAAAAAGAAAAAAACCTGTTTAGAAATGACATGAAAGGTCAGCTTTAGAAGCAGCTTAACATTTAACACCGCATTCATGTTCGCAGGGACTTTGACATCAAAACTAATTCCTACTGAGTGCCTTTGGTGGCAGCGCAGCATCGTTAATCAGCAGGTTGAGACCTCCTGTACATGGGAGAGCCCGCCTGTTGGGCATGCTGATTTCTGCTGCAAAGGTCAGAGTTGTCAGACAAAGAGGGGAGCATCAGCGGCAGACAATAGCACATGTCAGATGAATATCAGAACACTGAGGTGAGGCTTGCGTGAGTGTTAATGCGTGTGAGCAGGGAGGATTTAATAGACTATAACGAGGGAACAGAGAGCTCTTACTCAGGTGACAACTGGAGTGTATGTCATTCATGCAATTAATGAAGAAAATGCTTTCCTATTCAAAAGATCCAAAGAACACCTTGCTTCACCTTCAGCTTAATAAATTCTAATATATCGCAATGATGTTTTTATTGTTTACAATTTAGAGTATAAAAACTACGACGGAGTATTAGGGCCAAACTAAGACAAAAAACATTGGAAATTACGAGAATAAAGTCATAATATAATGAGAATAAAGTCGTAAAATTACGAGAATAAAGTCGTAATAGAATAAAGTCGTAATATTATGAGAATAAAGTCGTAATATTAAGAGAATAAAGTCGTAAAATTACGAGAATAAAGTCGTAACATTACGAGAATAAAGTCGTAATGTTGTGAGAATAAAGTCGTAATATTATGAGAATATAATTTATGAGAACTCTAACAGGAAGAGCTTCTTCTCCCTGTGTTAAAATGAGGAATATTGAGCATCTTGTGAAGTTATATTTATATATTTATAATATATTACGACTTTATTCTCGTAATATTATGACTTTATTCTCTTAATTTTACGACTTTATTCTCGTAATATTATGACTTTATTCTCGTAATTTTACGACTTTATTCTCGTAATATTATGATTTTATTCTCGTAATTTTACGACTTTATTCTCATTACATTATGACTTTATTCTCGTAATTTCCTTTTTTTGTTTTTTTGTTTGGCCCTAATACTCCGTCGTAAAAAACAACTGATACTGAGTGGTAGAAAAAGTAAAGACTTTCACCTCAGTTTGGTGTCTGTCATCGTCCCTCCTGCAGCAGTTTTTTTTAGTTTTTTTCCGTGGATGGCTGTCATCCAGCAATCTGCTGGCCTTTGTTAGCTCTGGTGATAACAAGCACAGCTCATCCAGCGTTTCCTCTGCAGCAGTCTGCATAGTTTGAGTCTGACTTCATCTGTTTACCTTCATGTTCCGTCTTCAGCTTGGTCTCTCACATGTTCAGATTTCACTTCACGTTTGGGGATGTGTAAGGTTGGCCCGAGATGAGCCCTTTCCACACATTCCAGCAGCCGCCCATGACGGCATGGGAAAGCGAGTTCATACGGCGTACGAGCATGCATGATGACTTGTTTTTCTAAACCATGAAAATTAGAGGCCAAAGCTGCACGGAGAGCCAAGGACCTCCTGGTTACAAGCGTGAAGCAAAACGCTGAGCTTGTTGTGTGGACTGTCATTAAAGCTCGTAGCAGTAATGCTTGATCTTTAGTGAGCCTGGACACATTACCACGGATAAACTGGAGCTATTTAGTCAAAGTCAGACACAGTGTTGATATATCAAAGCACAAATAACTCAGGAATGTGAGCTCAGTTAACCACGCAAAACACACACACACTGTCTGATAATTATGTGGTTGGTTTGATATGAAAATTACGTGAATGCTTTGAGTTCAAGTGGTGCTTCTGGAAAGATTCCAGTTAAAGCTGCAGAAAGCTACTCCAAATCAGTAATAAGGCCAGCTCCATGGAGTGGTTTTAGGACGTGCACGTTCTCTTTTACTGTTATTGTCCCTGAAACTGTTGGCAGGAAAGTGCGTTTGTATTCCCACCACACGGCCACACCCTTTCTGTGTAAAATGACACATTATGAATTTCCCAGAAAAGCTTTAAAGAGGCCTGCGAAGCCCCAACAACAAACAAGCAGAAAGAATGCTGTTTGCTGACAAATTATTTAATTTGAAAACATTAAAACTGACATTTCTTTGAACTGATGGACCAGGAAATTAAGCCAGTTTTCATGAGTGGCAGTCAGCGTTCTCTATAAAGGGCTCTCAAATGTGGAACACACTGCCAACTGAGATAAAAACAACTCAAGATTTTAAGGTTTTTACTAAAAATGTCAAAGACTGGTTGAAGCAAAATCAGAAATGTACGCATTTTTAATCACCTGTAACCGCTAATAGGGTGCTCTCTTGCAAGCTGAGAATTGTAAATAGGATATAGCTTTGCATGTTGAAAATTGAATGTATTTTTGTATTCTTTTTCTCCTTTCTTTCGTTTTCTTTTACTAAAAGCCTAACTAGGGACAGGAGATGGAAACTAGCAATGGCTATAATCTCTGTATGCAGAACATCAGTCACATTGGCTTGTTTGTAATGAGTGAATGTGATCACATGTAAACCTGCATTGTCCCTATTAAATAAAATAAATTAAATTAAATTAAATGAGTATAATTACTATTATTTCAAGAAATTTGTTTTCTGACTGGAATCCAGTTTTCTATCAATTTTTTAAATGAGCAAAATAACTTGTGAGTGGATATTTATAGCAATGCTCAGTAGTTAATTATTTGGAACTCAAACCCTTTTTAACAATGTTACATAATAAGCTTCACAAAAGTTGTATTTACTGGAGAGCTGTTGTAGTAGATGTTACTATATTATATTACAGATTACAAGCCTGCACCTTTAACATTCATGCCTGCACCCTTCACACGACTGGCAGAAGCAGAGAGAGAAAAGGACGCCAGTGAGATCAGGGGAACAATGAACTCAGCGGAGGTTTGTTCAGAGATAACCCACTTTACCAAGGACGGCGACACACTTCACACAGCGATGGGACTGAATGTCCTGCGGTGACGATGTAAAGCCCGCCAACTAATTACAGCCATTACTGAGATTGACACTCTTTGGATTCGTCTGATGCTGGTGAGCATGGTGAGTGTGATTATGTGTTTAAAGGTGCGAACTGGTGATACAAAAATTTTAGAAAGGCTTTGAGGACCAGAAAGAGAGAGAGAAGAAAATAATGACTTTAGTGCCACTTTTAAATACGGCAAAGAACATTGAAGTTGACGAAACACGCGATGCAGAAAAGGACACAACAAACACCCCTTGACTTTCATTTGGCAGTGTATTCCTTTGGCTACCCTGATTCAATTGGCAGTGACTCGCCCTGGATCCATGAGCATACACACGCTCATTCACACACTTATGCATACATAATACATACAGTGGCATGCAAAGCTTTGGGCACCTTTGATGAAACATTTTTCTTGTGTCAAGGGAAAAAAGCAAACATGCCAGTGACTTTTGACCATCAGAGCCACGAGGAAGTCCATGGGAGGTTTTAAGGGATTGTTTAGTTTTCTCTTCCATTAAATAATTGATGTGTTCAGTGATTTTTGTTTCCAGAATTCCCTTTTTCTTCATAACAGTGTAGTGTTTCCCAAGTTAGCACCTGCAAAAAAAACACAACCTGCAAATCAACCCACATGACTCGTTTCCAAAATGCTGACACAAAAGATTTCCTTGCACAGTAGAGAAGTTTACCAGCCCTCAAGCATTTGGTGTTTTTTCCTCTCAACAGTGTTCAGGTTAACTCTTATTCTTCAATAACAACACAGACTGAAGGACCATTTATGTGAAAATGGTTTGTTTTCATTGATGATGTTATTAAGAGAGAAATCCGTGGCTGCAGATAATTGTGAAGAGACTTGAGGAGTTAAAGTACTAATGATGACGGGAAATCCACCTGTTCTTTGGCAAGTTGACTGTTAACAAACAGTTAGTGACCTCAGATCTCAAATAACCAGGGATGCCTAAACATTTGCACAAAAATAGACTAAGCTTGCGTCAGATGTTGCAAAGAAAGTTTCATCTTTAACTTTATATGATCATTTCATTTTGTAGTCAAACAATTTACATAGACAGAAATCTTTTGCGTGCCACTGTACATACGTACACACTGCGGATACAGTACATGTTGTAGTACGTAACATGCACATACACAGATATAAATACATAAAGTTGGTTTGTTTTGTTTGTTTTCATTAAATGCACTTCTGTGTCCGCAGCTCTTAGCTTTGAAAATCGGAAGGTGCATAAATAAAACATTCCCATCGTGCCAGAAGAGGTCCATGCAGTCTGGAACTGCCTGACGAGCCTTCTGGTGGTTTCCTTTTTCTGTCTTATGCTTGTGTGAGTTTCACCTTCATGATTGTGTTGATTTGATTTCTCCTCTCCCTCCCAGTGTCGTGGCAAGACTCGAGTCTTTTTTCTTGTGTCTCTCACAGGTGGGTGCTGTCTTGCGTATCAAACCTGTGGCTCTCTGATAGTCCACTGCTGCACTTCCTGCTGCTCCCCTGATTGGGCACCAGGGAGAGGGGGTCTGGTCTGATCAGGTACCTGCAAATCGGGCGGCACGATGAGGAATCTGTAATAATTGCAGCTTCTCGCTGTGTTCATTTTTTTCTGTTGCTTATGTGGCGTTGTTTGCTTACACAACATCATGCAGCTCCAGTCTGGTGTCTGGGGAGGGGTTGATAAGGATGTATGACAGTCTGTTTCCTTGGTCTGTCATCCCATCTGACGCAGGAAGAAGTGAGGTTAGTGGAGATAAAAACAGGCACAGGATGCAGAGGAGGCTGTGCTGCATCCGCTCACACGGCAGGAGGATGAGTTAGATGAAAATGGACACAAGGTGAAATACTACACATCAAAAGAGATTTGGGAGAGGATATGCAGCATAAAAGGTATTGAAGTAGAGCAGACTCAGCAGCTGAACACTTACTGAACCCAGTTGGAGAAAGGCCCAAGTGTTTCATCCTCGTTCGCACCAAAGCGTTGAGTTCCTGCCTCTCCGAGCGCCTGAACAGAGTCAGTCTCTGCTGACTGATCCTCTCCGCAGCGCTGCCCGGACCACCTTTGGCTCCGCTGGATCCCCGACCCCCCTTCCTGCTCAGCCGCCGTGCCCACTGCATGCTCTTCCTCCGGAGCAGCGGGTGATCTGAAGAATGGGAGGAGGTGGATATGGGCTCCGAGGAGGTGGAGTTACGGTGGGCGCCGGTACGGGATAGGAGCGGCTCTCTGGGTTCTCTGGTGTCCTCGTAATCCTCAACCGTGATGGATACCTGGGACTGAGATACAGAAACGTACATCTCTTTACTTTTACGTCCTTATGCAGTGTAATTAACCTTTTACTATACATTTATAAGAATGAATTACAGCCCTGTTTTTGAACTCTTATTTTGAAAATATAAATCTTTACTTTCATAAACTGAAATTCTAATGGCACGCTGTAACCTAAGTGTTATTTGAAATTGTGTTGTTAATTACTAACCTTTCTCTCAAGTCTCTTAAAAATGTTGATGGGACGTGTGCGTCGCCGCAGTCTTATGCCAGTCTTTCTTAGAAGAAACCGTTATGATTTTTCATTATGGTTTTATTGGTACTAGACATTTCTCTCAGTCATAAAAGTCTGCTGAAAGCTCATTAACTTCAGAACAAATCAGCAAGGAATTCTTATTACTTTTTTGGTTTAGGTACTTGAAGCGACTTCTGCCTCAAAAACTAGGAGAAACCACAACTTTGTCTCTTTGTTTAGCGCCACCTTTGTATGAAAGTGCATCATTCTGTGACATCACAGACCCAGATCAGAGTAGATTTGCAGAGCCTCCTAATTTCTATCTCAACATCTTTGTTGTGTTATGAATTTCCAAATTTCCTTTCCTGAACTTGTGCAGTGATTTCAAACGACGTGTGGCGTGCAGCGAGTTAAACTAGCTGCTATAAACAGTGCTGAAAGATGTGCTTGACAAGAGTCATTTTAAACAGTATCCCTGCTTATGATTAACTCTTTGATCAAAATATTGAACAGAATTCATTTAGAATTAAAAAAAAATAAAAATAAAACAGGCAAAACAGGTCTCTTTAAAGTTTTGGTGCCGATCAAATGACTTTTCTAACCCACGTAACCCCAGCAATGAAAGAAAAGTGTCCGACCTCGGACACTGGAAGCTTGTGGGCTTCGGTGCGGTAGATGCCGATGGGAATGTCTCCCGTGGAGGAGCATAATTTCTGATAGAGGCGTCCATATGTTCGGATCCACAGGTCGTCCTCGGTGATTTTCATCTAGAAAACAAACAACGCGAGAATCACCGCCGGAGGCACCTGGAGGTCCAAACAAAGTGAAGCTGCTGGTGTTTGGCTACTCACGGCGCAGAGGAAGCCCGAGCCGGGCATGGAGTCTAACCCCAGCAGCAGCCTGGCGATGGAGATCATGTAGTCCTTCACGAATGACTGGCAGGGCATCACAACAAATAAGTCAAAAGAGAAAGATCTTCATTGGCATTTCACAGCAAAAAGGGAGAAGGGTGTTTGTAATTCAGTGGGAGTGTGTGGGAGAAACCTGGTAGAGGAGAGTGTCCAGCATGCTAACGCTGAAAACCTTCCCGGCAGCAAAGGGCAGGCGGAACATAAAGACCAGGTTTGACCCTTTCTCTCTTTCCTTCTGCAGATCAACAAAACAGACAATCACAACTTCTTTTCACACCAACCTGACTCTCAGAGGAAATCATTGAACCGCTGTTTTATCAAGCCTCTCTCAGGTGAGGGAAACAACACACTTGAGAATTACATGCTGACAAACTGACACTCGCCGTCAGAACCGAGTATGATCCCCACCACATCTGACTTGCATCCAGTGCACCGTTCAACCAAAACAAAATTAATCTCTTTAAAAGAATAGTGCTCTCATAATAACCTTTTTGTTATCTGAAACTCATTTAAAAAGGTAATGCCAGGCGGTGAATAATTTGCCGCTCGTTGAAAAATATTTTTGATGCCCAAGGTGGAACTCATTAGCTGTCCACGGAAAACATCATCACAACAAAAAGATTAAATACGGCAAGTAGAAAGGCAACAGTATGAATAAATATATCTCTTTTTATGTATCAAAACAGAGGATCATTACCAGTTTTTCAATAATAAGTGTTTCTTCATAATGCGGAACAGTCAGTTGGGTCTTTCCTGGAGGAATTGAAACACCAATTTGTTCTGAATTTACCTTTTCCAGTTTGGACAGAGCCAGGGAGTAGTGGTCTTTGACTTTGAACTGCATGAAGCGCATGTTGGCGGGATGCGTGAGCTCCGTGATGATACTGAGACCTGGGAATAGTCTGGGAGAGAAGAAGCGTGGAGGTTACAGATATAAATACATAAAGTTGGTTTGTTTTGTTTGTTTTCATTAAATGCACTTCTGTGTCCGCAGCTCTTAGCTTTGAAAATCAGAAGGTGCATAAATAAAACATTCCCATCGTGCCAGAAGAGGTCCATGCAGTCTGGAACTGCCTGACGTGCCTTCTGGTGGTTTCCTTTTCTGTCTTATGCTTCTGTGAGTTTCACCTTCATGATTGTGTTGATTTGATGTTGAGAAGAAGCACGGAGGTAAAAGTAAAACACTTTTGGCACTTTTGCACTAGGACTTACTGAGCCCGACTCGGCCCGACTCGGCTCGTCACGCCTCTACCCGTTTGTTTTTCCACAGCCAGGGGAGAAGTGGGGGGGTTTGGGTGAAGCTGCTGTGACGTACTCGATTGCGCAACCGCTTAGTTCATGTCGGCGCTGATGAGAAATCAGCTGGAGCCGCGAGCGGCTGAGAGTAAAACAGCCCGTCTACATCCCTTTTTTAATTCTCTCGTCAGCCCCCAGGTTTATGAACATCTGCACCTCAGAGTTGGATCACCAAACAGACTTTTTGCGCTTTATAATAAAATCGCCGCGAGCCGCGGGTCGCTCTCGCGCTGACTCCCGCTTCCTGATTCAAACATCTGCCGGCCCCGCCCCCGACCAATCAGAGGCGTGGAGGGTGATGACGTCAGAAATAGTCCCGGCTCAGCCCGCAAAGAACCTCGCCAGAATGGTTACGGAAAAAGTATCGGCTTGGAGCGGCTCTACCCGTCTCAGCCCCTAGTGCAAACGTGCAAGACGGGGCCGCACCGAGCCGAGCCGGGCGGAGGCGGGACTAGTGCAAAAGCGCCATTTAAGTCAAAGACGGGCAAATGCGAGACAGACCTGAACAGGGTCTGGACGTTGACGATGGTTTTTGCGTCGGCCATGTAGTCCTCCTCTGCAATCATGGAGCTCTCCTTGTCAACCACCACCATGGTGTCTGCGAAAGTAACGCCGCATCGCAGCAAACTGTCCAGGCTGTGAATGGAGTGAGAGGAGGATGTTTGTCTCAAAACCAGCAAAGACTGAAATGAACATAGTTAGGAGACTCGGTTTGTCTTACTTGTCAATGGAGCCCACTGTGTAGAATACCACGGGGAACCAACAGATGGCTTCCAAGAAATCTGCTTCAGGTCTAATATAACAACAAACAAATAGACTGAGGATCCACTTGTATACGCAGCAGTTATTTAGCAGACGATTACTCCCTGAACACACTGAAGGAGTAAAATGGCTCTCAGTGTCTAGCCCAAAGACACTTCACTATGCAAACCAGAAACGTGTGGATCACACTGATATCTTTTTTAGAAAAACAGCCAAAAGGCCCTTATTTTTATAAAGCTGAAACTAACAGCACTATGCTGGAGTGACTCAGCATTTTATTGCCTTTTTATTGGATTCCACTCTCATTCGGCCGACTGCGTTTGTGCACCAGCCTCAAAACACAACGCAGCATTCAACATTTCCACAAATCGTGTTTATCGTGACCTGAAAGAGGTCCTTTTTTTATTATTTTTTTCAGATCCACGTGCTATTTAAGGAGGAACCATTTTTACCTCAGTGTGAAACCGTGTTTCATGCTCACAGCTCCAATCATGGACAGCATTAGCATGGACCCTGTTTCTGTCTGAAGCTGAATTTCTAACAATAGCAACTGCATCAGGAAAAAAAAAGAAAAAAAAAGAAAAAGGAAGTCCTCACATGCTCTCCAAAAGTAGCACGATGGGGTTGAGCTCCTTTCTTGGTCGGTAGTAGGCCCGCAGAGGCACAATGAAGTTGTACAGACCATTTCCTGCACTCTCCGCAGACACAATGATCAATTTGTTTTTGAAGCCGTAGGAGCGGGCATCCTCAAAAGGGATGTGATGACAAGCCTGGGAGAGAAATGTGGGGGATTACGCCTCTGTCATCTTGTTAAATAAGGATAATAAGGATAACCAGACATTTAAGTTGCATACCTTATCCATGCGCAGGCAGCAGAAAGGCATCTTTTCTTGGAGAAGATGGCACAATGTGGGCGAGCTACCTATGTATGGAGAGTTTAGCGGGTATCCCTTAACCCACCTGCAAAACAGGTTTTAATTTACCTCTGAACTTACATCAACATCTTTTAGTTTAGTTTATTTAGCACATAACATAAAAAAATAACATTACACAAATAAGTGCAGTTAAAAGAAACTGTGCAGGGAGGAGCGAGCAAGCCAGTAGGCTTATGAGAAGCCCCCACCTAATAACAATTAACAAAATAGTTATGAGGATACAAAATCATAGAAATAAAAATAAATAATATATTATAAAAATTGCATGCAGAACATGAATGAAAAGAAAAGAAAAAAAGAAAAAAAATTACTGTAGACATGATCATGAAAATATGATTATGGTGAACAAATGGCAACACAGAATATGAAGTGCAAAAGAACATTAACAGTGGGAAAAGCAAGAGCTTTCTTGACTACATTGTTGAATTAAATACTCTCTTGAGCGACTTTTGAAAATGGATAGAGACCTACAATTGTTTGCAATATGGTACCAACTATTCCAGACTTTGACACCTCTAAACCTAAACAAAAATTGGCTTCTGGATTCCAGACATTTCGGCGGATGTAGGGCTAGGGCCTGCCGAGTTGAGTAGGAATGAAATTGAGAGTTTATGGCAAAGTATGACCTAAAGTGCTCAGGAACATTTCCTTCTGAGGAAAATATCTTGTAAAGAAAAATGCATATTTGGTAACTGTTGATGTCATAAATAGTAAGGATCTGTAGATAGCAGTGGAGCAACATCTCCATGTGCAAAAGCTCAAACCCTGTACTTACTCGCAGTGCCGGCCCCACCAGTGGGCATTCTCATCTCTGTCGCCGTCATCTTTGCCCTCCTCTCCTCCTTCATCCTCTGACTGGTCTCCCAGCAGGTCGAAGGTGGGGCTGTTGACACCGTCCACTAATTCCAGGACGGGGGCGATGCTGTGCCGTCTCTCCTCTGCTGAATCCCCCATGGCCGGCAGGGCCAAGGTGTTGGTGCCCCCGGGCTCAGCCCTGGAGCTGCTTCTGCTTGCTCTTCCACCGCCGAGCCCAGCGCCGCCGGGGTCCTGGCCCTCCGGGCTGCTGTCGCTGGAGTCCTGCAGGTCGATGGCCACGGTGCCTAAAACACAGGGACGGCTCATAAAACACAGATTTCTAAGAACGGATGCAGTATTGTTTAGTAGTGAGAGCACTGACAAACAGGGAGCTGAGGCGTTTCATTTCTCGTCCACTAGGTGGTATGTTGGTGAAAGCAGAGAAACTGACGTGGTGCTTATCTAAGTGTGACTAAAGATCAAACAATGCATAAGCTATGGTAATTCTTTTGCAAAGTGATGAAGATTTCTTCATCTTTCTGATGAAAAATCTGACAATAAAGACCAAATGACTGTCTAGTAGCAGCTTTGTAAGCAGTGGCGTCAATTCAGTGGAAGCTAAGGTATGGCAAGGTTACGAGTCACAGAACTTAACTAGAGTATCAATCAACACGTCCAGCAAATACTCATCACAGAAGTCTATGGAGCTTATCTGTGTGGTCAAGAAAATTGGAACTTTTTCAAATGCAGTCTCGCTCACTGCAAAAACTCAAAATCTTACCAGGAATATTTGTCTTATTTCTAGTTAAAATGTCTCATTTTTAGTCAAAAAATCTCATTACACTTAAAACAAGTTGTTTTTTGACCATTTTCACCTGTTTCAAGTAAATTTTCACTTGAAATAAGTAGAAAAATCTGCCAGTGGGACAAGATTTATCTTCTCATTACAAGCAAAACAATCTTGTTCCATTGGCAGATTTTTCTACTTATTTTAAGTGAAAATCTACTTGAAACAGGTGAAAACCGTTTTTTTTTAGTCTTGTCTTAAATGTAATGAGATTTTTTTTTAAAAAAGACTAAAAATTTGACATTTTAACTAGAAATAAGACAAATATTCTTGTTAAGATTTTGAGTTTTTGCAGTGTATAATAACTAGTGAAATCGATCATGTTGTTCTTATTTGCAATTGTAGTTATTCCATAAATGTACTTAAAAAAACAAACATTTACATTTAACCCTTGAAGCAAAGGTGTGGCGGCTGCCATACCCAATTGACGCCCCTGTTTGCAAGTGTGTGCATGTCGTGTAAATACACTGCTCATAACTGACCCATGCTGGCGATGATACTGTGGACTGGCAGGCGAGTGAGTCCATGGTAGATACTTTGGTGCACTCCTCTGGCATTTCCTCCTGCGCCACCCCACGACGGCTCCCTCTGGCCCCTGATGAACGCTGAGTTCTCCTCTTTGGAGATGTTGATGTAAAAGCATGTGTCAGAGGCCCCCATGATGTGGCACGGTCCGGGGTTTAACAGGATGTTGGTGGTGTCAAGTCTGCGTACTCCGATTAAACACACTCCATACCTGCAGCCGAGCAAATACGGTCAGCTCTCACATGTGTGGTTTCATGTGTTTTTTATTTCCGGGCTTGCTGACATCTTCACTTACTTTTTGTGCGCATGAAAGGAAGCAAATGTGAAACTCTTGCCCTGGTATTCCCCGAAAAATTTACTTTCTTCCAGGCGGATGTGATGTACCTCGTTGGCTGAGCAGCGCCGGTAGGTCCGGTGCCACTGGTCTGCAGAACTTGGATGGCATTCCCTGAACAGAAAAAAAAAAAGACTGATCGAGACAGTTTTAGCTGACAAATGTTACATATAAGACATCCAGCTATGCACCAGGGTTGCAAAAGAGGATTTTCCCAGCCAAGTTGCAGAGGTAGCATCTTTCACTCTGTCAGAGCAGCTGATCAATACTACAATCAGGGCGCGGTTGCAGACAAAGGCAATTTAGATTTACTCATCCACACAGTTAAAGAGCAGCTTTCTCAGGAGGATTCGGCTTTAGAGGCTAAAGAGGTGATAACAGGAAGCAGGGGTGTAACGTGCATGTGGATGGGCTGCAACAAAGACTGTTATAAAAAAAAGTGTTTCAGCCAATTTTCACTTTACAGGAAGTACTACAAGTCAGGGGACAAGGAAGAGCGCTGTAACTGATGAAGTAACGGGATCAACCCCAAATATATCAGCATCCTTGTAAAACATCTGAGAAACATCAGCACTGAAGAAGCTCATGTGAAATAAACACATACATTTGAACATGAGGCAAAAGAACCTTCTCTCTCACATACATCCTCACTGGGGAGGGGGGGTCAGGATCTATCTATCTATCTATCTATCTATCTATCTATCTATCTATCTATCTATCTATCTATCTATCTATCTATCTATCTATCTATCTATCTATCTATCTATCTATCTATCTATCTATCTATCTATCTATCTATCTATCTATCTATCTATCTATCTATCAGGGCTGGGTATCGATTCAAATGTCAAGAATCGATTCGATTCCGATTCTTAATATTCAGAATCGATTATCATGATTCGATCCGATTCGATATTGATTTGGCTTAGTGTTATTTAAAATGTTTTTTGAGCTGTTGCCTGAATTATATGATTGTAAAATAACTAGTGAAATTTACAGGTAATAATTATTGTGAAATAACTAAGAAATAAATAACTCAAACAGGCCTTTCAATATCCATTTAAAGTGCAAAAAAGAAATAAATTGCAACAGTTCATGCAGTAAACAAATCATTTTAGCTTATCTAATTTATTCTGTCACCACGCACACATATTGCCATGAAGCACCTGGCATTTTTCAGAAGTGTCATGACAAACTGTGAGTACGACTACTGGGATTAAAGTTCACCTGGCGAAAATGATTGAAAAAAAAAAAAAAAAAATCTAAAAAAAATAATCGATCTTTAGACATAAGAATCGATTTGTAGGAATTAATATAAGAATCGCTTTAGAATCGGAAAATCGATTTTTTCAACACAGGCCAACTATCTATCTACCTATCTACAGTAGGCTATATTCAGTTCCAAAATGTCTCAGTCAGAAAACCTCCACAGTTGAAGATTATTATAAATCTATCAAAGTTGGTCGGTATACTTTATAAATAAAATACATTCTACCTATCCAGGACTTGAAAGGCTCCTGCGCTGCTTGAAAGCGTCTGGTGGAGCAGCTCTAATATATAAAAGATACAAGGAGCGGTGATAGTGGTGAGGCAGAAGCAGCTGGGGTCTGTGGGTTCTGCCTGTCTGCTGCACGGTAAAGTGAGGCCACCCTTCGGTCAGTTCAATAGATAAAAAAAACCACAAGGAAAAAGTGAGCACGTGTACTCACTGTCCTCTAGAGGAGTGGATCAACAGAGTGATGAGAGTTGATGTACCGGGACACACACAGTTTAAAGCCAGCATGGCGTACTTAAACTCTTCTTCACACACCACATGATCTGCAGACAGAGAAACACAAGCCGAGAGGTTTGTAATACTAAAGGATTAGAAGCCTCAGCCAAGCAGAGCCGCTGTTCTTCATAAAAAAATGCCACGTCAATAATCCATGTGTTTCCCAAGTCAGCGGGTCCGGCCCAAATTAATCAAGTCCCTTAAAAGGTCAAGATCACAGAGCAGCAATAATAATGAAGAAAAAAAACGATGTCTGAAATTCCTGCAGCCACATTTTTTTTTAAATTATCATTTTGTAAACATTTAGGATAAAAATAGAGCCCTTACAGGTGTGTAGTTGTGATGAGAATGAAGGTTAACTCAAGAAACGTGTGACACAAAGACACCAAGAACAGAAGGGCTTTGATTAAAATCGGTTTTAAATTGAGTTAAAACTGAGCGTTAAGTGTCGTAGGTCTGAAGCCAAAAATGTTCATTTCAGCCCTGTCTTGAATCCATGAATAGACACACTCGAGTTTTTTCCTCCAGATTTGTGTTACAGACGGAAAAAACATGGTTTAGGCTCCAACTGCAAGCTCTGGAATACAAGTAGAACATTTTAGTGACTGATGCGAGACCCTTGCAGGACCATGCATCTTGTGAGATGTGGTGCAGAAACATCATTTTTCAGTTTGTTTTAAATCTGCAACTCTTTTATTCAGTAGCTCATGTGTCTTACTGTACGTAGCATCTTCCATGATGAGGATGGTCCTGCACTGCAAAAAGTTATTTCAAAGAAACTAAAAACACCTTATTGAAAGAAAAGTAGGATACTTTTTAAACTATTTAGCTACTTTAAAAATTCTAGTGAAGAAAATGTTTCTTACCCCATTGGCAGACATATTTTTGCTCAAAGTAAGACAGATTTGACAAGATTTGGGCTTATTTTTAGAGTGGGTGTTTTTGCAGTGTGCGTGTGTGGTGTGAACTTTTTCAAGATAGTCTCTAAATCTCTCATTTTCATTTTTTGTCCATCTAGTAGAACAAAACCAAAAGATATCCATAAATCATGACATAAAATAATTAAAAAACCTGCACATTAACACATTCAAAAAATATTTTCATCAGTTTATTCACTTAATAAAATAGGAGAAAGATACAGACGCAACATGTCTTTCTGAAATGAACCTGCAGGGCGCTGGGGATAATTCAGGATGTGAGCAGCACTGCTGATGGGAACTGAATCAAACAGGCAGCTGTCATAAATCCTGCTGCATCCACTTCCACATAGAGCATGTGCGCTTAGAAAAGATCAATGTCTTCTCACTGCTTCAGTTTGACAGGAGGACCTAGCAGCAGGCCGGTGATTCAGTGTCAGCTTTGCTCAGCCACCTTTCACCCACATCATCGAACACCAAACACATCCCTGCCTGAGGGTCAACCAAACCGAATTGAGCAAACACAGATGACGCTCGTTTACCTGTCGCCTCGCAGCCTCCTCTTCGGAAGAAAATCCAATAGAGCGATTAATGCTGTATTAACCCAATCAGCGGAACGAGCCGAGGGAGCATTCATTTCCTGTTTTGTGTAATTCTTGATTGCATTGTCTTCAGTTCTGTGCACAGGCACATACGGCCGCTTGTTAAGCGGCAACTAGGGATGGGCGGTATGGACAAAAAAATGTATCACAATAATTTCTGGCATTTATCCCGATAACGATAAAAATGACGATAAAAAAATACCAATTCAACTCCACCTTTGTAACTATAAATCTATCACCACATTCAGTCTTTGGAGCCCCAAAACACTGCTCTAAAATAATACAAAATGCTACTAAACTACACCAATTAAATTTAATTAATAAAAACCAATTAAATGAGTTACACCTGTACTGCAAAACTGTAATGACTCAGATCCGCCATGTTTGTTACACAAACACGTCATCAATGGGAATTTATCTTTCTTTCTTTCTTTCTTTCTTTCAGGCTCATTTCTTTCTCTTTCTTTCTTTCTTTCTTTCTTTCTTTCTTTCTTTCTTTCTTTCTTTCAGGCTCATTTCTTTCTTTCTTTCTTTCTTTCTTTCTTTCTTTCTTTCTTTCTTTCTTTCTTTCTTTCTTTCTTTCTTTCTTTCTTTCTTTCTTTCTTTCTTTCAAGTTCATTTCTTTCTTTCTTTCTTTCTTTCTTTCTTTCTTTCTTTCTTTCTTTCTTTCTTTCTTTCTTTCTTTCTTTCTTTCTTTCTTTCTTTCTTTCTTTCTTTCTTTCTTTCTTTCTTTCAAGTTCATTTCTTTCTTTCTTTCTTTCAAGTTCATTTCTTTCTTTCTTTCTTTCTTTCTTTCTTTCTTTCTTTCTTTCTTTCTTTCTTTCTTTCTTTCTTTCTTTCTTTCTTTCTTTCTTTCTTTCTTTCTTTCTTTCTTTCTTTCTTTCTTTCTTTCTTTCTTTCTTTCTTTTCAGGCTCATATCTTTCGTTCTTTCTGGCTCATATCCATCCATCCATCCATCCTTCCTTCCTTCCTTCCTTCCTTCCTTCCTTCCTTCCTTCCTTCCTTCCTTCCTTCCTTCCTTCCTTCCTTCCTTCCTTCCTTCCTTCCTTCCTTCCTTCCTTCCTTCCTTCCTTCCTTCCTTCCTTCCTTCCTTCCTTCCTTCCTTCCTTCCTTCCTTCCTTCCTTCCTTCCTTCCTTCCTTCCTTCCTTCCTTCTTCCTTTTACGTTGTGCGTCGATTTAACGCAGAACCATAAATCATCTTTACACAAAAACGTCATCAACGGGATCGTGAACGGTAAAATATCGCCCATTCCTAGCAGCAACCATCCCTAAAACCTCAGTCTGTACTTTGTTCTAGGAAATTATGGGAGAAAAGACATCAGAGCCTGAGATGCCGACTCAAATAGCCGTCGGTCCAATAAGCAGGCGGCCATCTAAAGTCTACATGCAGGCTAAATTAGTGAGGTAACTGTGTGCTTAAGGGTGGGTGGGCGACAAACACTGCAATCAAAAATTCTGATTGCGAGTGTTCTCTTTAAAATACCGATATTCTTTGGGCTCAGAGCTGCATATCAGGATGCAGCTCACACCCAAACACACAGTAGTCCCTTGCCATTCAGCCCGTCAGTACATTTTAGAGTAGCAACAGGCGTCTGAAGCCTGCAGAGAAAAAGACACTCCCACCCTAACAGAAAAAAAAGACACTGAAGTTACTTCATGGAAGCAAAGCCGTCATTATTGAAATGCACATATTCCTCTCTCTACCCCAAAATCCAAAATACGGACACGGCAACCACAATTTAATGCTTTTTTTATTTTTTCTTCCCCTCACTAATTTTCAATTTCCACTGGCCTTCTTGCACTTCTGTATCCTTCAGCACAGGTTTCCATCCTTCAGATATCCGGACCAAGATCAGCAGAGAAACCAATTATAGACTTCGACACAATGTACACACATGCACACACGCACGCCTGCGCACACGCATGCACTAACAAACTCCCTTTCTGTCAGATGCTGGTGTTTTGACTCATCTCTTTGTGTTTTCTCAAAGCTGGGATAAAAGCTGTAATCCCGTGTGAGCAAATATGTTCATGTCTGTGTTGTGTAGATGTTATTTGCAACCGTCTGCAAGAGTGCAAATACAAACTGACCACAGGCCCCCTGGTTACGCTAATTAAATCAGTAAGCCCTTATTGCGCGCACAAGTGAACCGCTATCAGCCCTTTGACGCTAGAATAAGTCAAACTGTGGACAGCAAAAAATAAATTGCGAAAATAATCATTGGACAAATGGTTTTGGTAACACTCTCAGGTTTTTCTGCTCTGCTGCTGCATCATGCCGACAGATCTTTTGCAATGAGCGTTTGGCTCTCATTAAGCTATGTTTGCGCATCAAATTAAATCTTGTTTCTCATGCTCATTAATGCATCCCACACAGACACTTAATGAGTGTGTTCCAAGTGGTGTCAAAGTATGGCATCATACTCACGGTGATGCTCATGTGACTTCAGGCCTGGACGCTCTTTCAGTCTATCGATTGCGCCTTCGGATTCAGAGGGACATTAAACTGACTTTATTGTGTACTTTGCTTGATTTAAAGTGTTTATGATATTTAGAAATGACAAATCTGCTGTCAGATATTTATATTAGGCGCTGAATAGTTGGTTAACGACAATGATATTTCAGACAGTTAGACACTATTACTGCGAGATTAAACGTCAGTGACGTTGTATGTCTACTGTAGGTGTGACACTCCGAGCAGCAGAGGATTCATCCTGCAGAGCTCGCTGCTAATTATCTGTTATACAAAGGGATGCGACAATAAATGAACGCGAAATTCTCTCTCTGCCTAAAAATGTTTTGTCTTGCTAATAACAAAGGTCCCGGTCTGACTGGGATTTGCTTTAACAGCACTACGGGGGGATTATCCAGAGGCAGAACTCGTCTGCTAGATTAGCACCAGCTAAATTTCATTAAAAGAAGGGATTTTCTTTTCCAGGGTAGAAAGAAAAAAAAACAATAACCATTGACAGAGACAGCTGGGATAAGAGCATGTGGGTTTGGTGGTCTCCAGGACTTTATGGCAGAGTCGGTGGGACGCAGAGCCCTCTGATAGACCAAACATGCTTCCGGTACCAATTCAACACTCATTTGACCTACCAGAGGTGGGTAGTAACGAGTTACATTTACTCCATTACATTTACTTGAGTAAGTTTTGGGAAATTGTGTACTTTTAGGAGTAGTTTTGAATCACTATACTTTTTACTTTTACTTGAGTAGATTTGTGAAGAAGAAACTATTACTCTTACTCCGCTACATTAGGCTACGTTGAGCTGTTACTTTTCTTTTATCCCCTCCGCTTACGTGTCAATCTCATGACATCACTGGGTGATTCTTTGGGAAAAACTTCAGTTTTTGCATGTTTTGTCACATTTACACAGACTCAAACATGCACACAGAATTTATATGAGTTCGTGGGCTTGTTTTAGTTCTGTCTGCGGAGCCTGGTTAAAAAAAAAAAGTACAAAGTTTTGTATTCTGTTATTATTTTATTATGTATTAAAGTACTTGAATTTACTATTTTTTATTTTTTATTAATTTTAATTTATTTTATTATTTTATTGATTTAATTTGCCTGAATATGATTATTTTGTACTTTTGTCTGTTTGAATGGTTGTGTTAAAAAAATAAATCAGATGTAACTCAACAGTTACTCAGTACTTGAGTAGTTTTTTCACCAAGTACTTTTTTACTTTTACTCAAGTAATTATTTGGATGACTACTTTTTACTTCTACTTGAGTCATATTATTCTGAAGTAACAGTACTTTTACTTGAGTACAATTTTTGGCTACTCTACCCACCTCTGTGAATGACAAACTGAACGAAATTAGTTGCTAACTTGGACCAGCCAGGATGCATCATTTCATAACCGTCATCATATCCTTTCATGCATCCACTGCTATCATTTGCCTCCAAGAAACACCATTAATTGACACCACGAATCCCTGCCAGCATCTTTAATTTCACACTCACTGCCCACCTGCAAACTTGACATGGAACTTGTTCTCCGGCTTGAGAATCTGGACGTACAGGGGACAGTTGGGGGCAAAATCCTTGACTGCCCAGGCTCGGAGGATGGTCTGATGATCCTGACAAAATTCAACACGGAGTAAAGTGAGATGGATGAATTAAAAGCAGAGACGTGAAAGCAGCATGAGACTGAAATGTGTCTGTGAGAACCCTCCAAACCTCTGACTGCGTGCAGCAACTGAATGATCTGGACTGTCGGGGGAAGTCCTCACTTTTCCTGAGAGGCCGACATTTGTGAATGTAATGCCATGTTGGACAGCTCCATTAAGGCTTCCCATAGTAATCCCTGGCCCATGTGGTGACTGATGAATGACAGTTTTGTAGGGCTGTCTGAGGAGTTATAGGTCTTAAGCCGAGAACACACCAACCCGACGTCGGCCGCTGTCGGCCGACTGCTGTGTCGCCTCGCGTCGCCTGTGTCGGGCTGGGTCGGGCTCAAAAAGAAGCACTAGACACACCGCAAAGACGACACCCAACGGCCGACTAGCATGTACGTTCTGCGCAGTCTGCGTTTCAATTTGCTGCGATGTTTTCGGAGAAGAGCCGCCGGTCCGGGGACGCAGCAGCAGCTCAGATCCCCAGGTCAACCTGGGGGAGAAACCTGCAGCTCTGTGGAGAATTACCCCTGGCTGAAATAAATCATTTAGGAAGATAAATGTTGGTTTAATAGATGAAATCTAACAGTTATAGCTATGCTTGTTAAGAAATTTGCTCAGAAAATTTGGGGATTTCTGCCTGCCTGCCGGCTCCGGAGCTGATTTATGGTTCCGCGTTAAATCGACGCAGAAAGGGCAAAGCGAGTGATTATGTACATTCACTGAGTGAATATAATGAAAGTAAAATATATATTTCTCACTAGAAATGTAATTTTTATGCAGAAACTAACTCAAAATATTGATTTTATTCTCTAAAAAATAAGAAATGTCCGCCATTTTTTTTTTTTTTATTCAGTCCGCAAATGACGACGAAAAGCATTCTGGGAAATTCTGGGAACAGCCAATCACAGAGTGAGCTGTTTGACCAACCGCTGACCGCCGACGAAAAGCTCCCGACGGGCGCCCGACCTGTGGCGACGTGCGGGACACACCGGGAAAACTAGGCCGACAGACGCGCACCGACGCTCATCGACGGCCCAACGGCCGAAGGTCGGCTTGGTGTGTCAGGGCCTTTAGATGTTCAGCTTAATCTAGGCTTAATCTAGGCTTAATCTAGGCTTGTCCCCTTGCCCTTTGCACACTATCTACTGTGTAGCATAGTATTGAGAAATGGTGAGGAACGTACAGCAGCAATGCGGTCCACTTCAAATCGGTTACTGAGAATAAAGCAGGCCTCAGCATCGTCCATCCTGCAGGTAGTTAGTAGAGCAAGAGGACATGACAGCAAGAGAGAGGGAGAGAGTTAAGTGGAGAGAAAGAGAAGGGGAGAATTAGGGGAAGCCGTGAGACACAGGAAGAAGGTTTTTAGCATGTTATTGAGGGAGAAGAGAAAAGATGAGAAAAAAAGTAGGATAACAGAACAAATGTACTAAAGTAATGTTCAAGCCCACATTATTAAAGATAAGACCGTAAGAGGCAGTGAGAATGAACAAGAATGCTTTTTCTTCTCCGTCTCTTAGAAGCTAGCCCTCAGTGTTGTTTGTATTTTCAGAAATCAGAAGGTCAAAAATGAAACATCATGACTCAAACTGTAATTACAGCTGCTTTAGGGAACTATTGATGAGCTCTCCCTACAAAGATGCTGGGGCTTTCATCAACAAGGTGCTTCAGCTCAGGCCCATCGTGTTTTCCACTTTTATAATAGCGTACTCGTGCCGTTAATCAAGATAACAATCACAACGACTCACTTGGCCCTCATCAGGTCTTGATCTTTGAGGGCAGACCCCTGCAGGTAGATGACTCTCTGGGCCCACAGAGGGACGTGAAGGACCCGTCTAACCTGCACGTCCATCTCAGCTGGACAAAGGATCACCACATAGTAGTCCTACACACACACACACACACACACACACACACAGACATAATTTGTAATCCGACTCAACACGCAAGAAATCAGACATCAGTACACGTGCTGGCAGCAGCTAGCAGTATACAGGACTGTCTCAGAAAATTAGAATATTGCGATGAAATTCTTTATTTTCTGTAATGCAATTAAAAAAACAAAAATGTCATACATTCTGGATTCATAACAAATCTACTGTAAACCATCAGCAATATTAAAATAATAAAAGGCTTGCAATATTTCAGTTGATTTGTAATGAATCCAGAATGTATGACATTTTTGTTTTTGTAATTGCATTACAGAACATCACAATATTCTAATTTTCTGAGACAGTCCTGTAATAATTGTATTTATTTATTTAAATGTACTAATAAAGATTACCGTATTTTCTGGACTATAAGCCGCTACTTTTTTCATAGGTTTTGAACCATGCGGCTTGTACAAAGGTTCTATTCTGTGGATTTTTCTTTCACCGCGACAAAATAAATGCAAAGAAGAATACGCTACTTCTTCTTTAGCAGATAGAAGTAGGTAGAAGCAGATTTCAAACAGATAAATAGATCTGAATAAATAAATAGAATAAATACCGGTTATAATATAATCAGCAAAGTTGCTGCCGTGTTAAAAGACACTGTTAGGAAAGGATCTATTTAGGTACAAACATGTACATCATTTACAGTTCTAAATCCTTCTGTACATGTAGTAAATATCTAATCTAACAACATAAATATCTGCGGCTTGCATATCTTTTTTTCTTTAAATAGAGCGGATGCGGCTTGTATGCAGGTGTGGCTTATAGTCCAGAAAATACGGTAGTTGTTTTTTTCCAGACTGGGCTACAGCTGCACCCTGCTGTCAGTGAGGAACAAGTAAGATGATCCCCAGGAAAACAAGTAAATATTCACACTTTCAGGCAGACACACCTGCTGCAACATCAATAAGACAGAAGTTTGATTCTTGCTACTGTCAAATTAATCCTCTGCTTTGCCCTCGGCCTCTTGGGCTCCGGTTAAGGATTATTACAAACAACAAATGCACACACTAGACCCCCCCCTAAACAGCTCCTTGTCCTACTTAAAGCCAGACCTGCAGGCGGGGGTGAGCGAAGAACTCGTTGAGGAAGTCCATGAGGAGGTCGATCTTGAGGCAGCTGACGCACAGCACCACGTGCTTCTCCGTTTGTGCCCTGTAGCGGCTGTAGTTGCCCCCAGATTTCTGTCGCTCCATCCACAGAAAGGCCAGCTGCTCAAACTGCATTTAGGATGACATCCATCACATTCAACAGATGGAAATTGGATTAGTTTAGCTGGAATACAGCGAGGACCCAGGTGGTTAAGAAAATGATGCCTTCTGTATCGTGTTTCCATTTGATTAGGGAGAGTGTTTGGGGGAATTAAGATAAGTGGAGATTCAGGATGGCATATGAATGGGACATGAAAGCGGTGATTAACAGTGTAGTGATGGGAATAATAGAAAGGGTTATTCAAAATTGGACAGAAATGCCTGAGTGCATTAGAAATGTAGACGAATGCCTGAAATATTAAAATGGAACTAATAAAGTGGCGCAAGAGAATGTCACATCAATATGTACAACACTCAAAAATGTTTGCATCTCACAGGAATCGTTTTGATTCCAGTGATAAAGTCACTATGAAGCAGGTGAGGAGTTGCTTATGGGCAGAAATATGTGCCACTAGAAACTGAATTTGAATAATTTATATTTGAATTTGAATTGCTCAACTTGAATAATTGCATTAAAAAACTGAATCTGAATCACATAATTTGAATTTGTATTGTTTAATTTGAATCATTGCATACAAAAAATGAATCTACATTCAGTTCTCACAATTCAAATTATCTTCTTGCAATTCAATTTCAATTTTACTGTGCCAGACATCCGGGTCTTCCGGAGGAAGAGCAGTCGAGTGCAGATACAAAGAACTCCTTTTCACGTAGACTACTATAACCTCTATTTTCTTCCAACGATATAAAAGACCAATGGGAGCTAGATATTTTGTGTTATTGTGTTTTCTCCATTCTGTGTAAAAAGTGTAGATTTATATCTTGCTGTTTTGTAGAAAAAAATCTGCATACAAATTCAAATTATGTGATTCAGATTCAGTTTTTTAATGCAATTATTCAAGTTGAGCAATTCAAATTCAAATATAAATTATTCAAATTCAGTTTCTAGTGGCACATATTTCTGCCCATAGTTGCTGTTCAGTGCTGAACCCGGTGCCTCCCGTAATGCAGGTTCTGCTCTCCTGAGCAGCAACAGCTGCGATGGTTGCCGTGCTACGACTCGTGTTGGATTTGTGTGCTGCTTTTCCTCTGAGAAGTCCAGATAAATTAGACTAGTTTTTATGTTACGATTATGTCCGCTTTTTAAAGCTTGAAAGCATGTTCATCAGGTTGCACATCTATGAGAGGATTATGTTTTAGTCGGACACCATTTGTGCACAGCATGCAAATGACTGTATGTGTTGTTAGGAAAATGTATACGGAGTTGGAAAAGCTCACACACCTACACGGTGGGGGCAGGGGTTGGGGCTCGCTGAGGCCGGTTTTCTAAATGTCAAGAGGTATTTATGGATGAAAGCTGGGGACGGACAGGGAAAGGTTGAGTTTGTAACCACATCAGTGTTGAACAGAGTCGCAGATTCTGCCAGCTGATTCAAGCAAGTTTAGTATGGTGGTAAAGTAAAGTAAAGTATGGTTATGTTGCAGATTTACTGTTGTTGTGGAGATATTTGCAGCTGAAAAACAATGAAACCTTTACCAAAAGCTGGTTGATCATGACTGGCTGTTTTACATTTGTAAGATATCCATTACAGTTTTATCATTAAATCATTAAATCATTAAAATCATTAAAAAAATAAACAATTGCAATATATGAACTGTATTGAATATAAATGTATTTCAATTCTTGCAAGTCAAATGGAGCATTTCACAAATCTATATAGTATTTATTCTCATCTACAGTAACCATTTCACTGGCTCCATTGATTTGTGGCATGTGATTATAAAGGGGCTTAAAATCAGCCCTATATGGCCATTTCCATTGGCTTTTATGTGATTGGTCTAATTAGAGTAATTGCATGTATGACACCATAACCAATGTGGACAATTCCCGCTCTGGGAAACGTGAGGGGAATCCCACATGGACCTGATTTTGCACCATTATAACAAGCACAGGCTGAGCGCTCATATGGTCAGGTTCAGATGTTAAAAACATCCAACTGCATCATGCTTCCAGGTCTAACATGCTTTCAGTTTGTTTGTGCCCACAAATACTTTCTTGGTGAGTAGAATTAATATTCTTCAAAAACCTCCCGTTTTTTATATCTGCAAGTCAACCGTTAGTTGAATAGTACGATTTTATGTGAGAGTTGTATTGTTATGAATGGTACTTGCAGATATTTGCAAACATGTAATGAATACCTACAGTATTACCTAACAAGTGGCTAACGTGTCATTCTAAGATAAAAGGCATTCCTACTAAAATCTCTGTTATATGTGACGCACCCATTACAAGAAGTTATTTGAGTCAAACCTATTTTCTTAACAACCAAAATGGTAATAGACCAAAAATAAATAAATAAATAAAGATTTCGGCCAAATACGAGTAAAGTTATCGTAAAGTTATTTGTAAAATTAAAGCTGCAAGCAGCGATGAACGGGCCCTCGCACCCTTGTGCACGTTCAGGCGTGCTGCAGTGGAAGCGCTTGTATGACTTGCATGTAGATTCTTCAGGCCTGGAGAGATGACACCACCAACGACTCTCTATGTCAAACCATTCAAAAGTTATGGCAGAAAGTAGGAACTATCAAATATGGACCAATCAGATGAAGGGGGGGGTGCGCTTTTTGGTGTCTATCGACGCCACGGTAACGCTTTTGACTGACAAAAGTAATGCCCATCGTCGCAGGATGGAGACGCACATTTTGATGTATAACACACCTGGGTGCGCGTTACGGTTCAGGCGAAGAAGCGGCTGAAGAAATGGCATAAATTGCGCCAAAATTACATGATTAATTCAAAATGGCCGACTTCCTGTTCGGTTTCGGCCATGGTGCCAAGAGACTTTTCTTTAAGTTGCGACATGATACAGGTGTGTACCAATTTTCGTGCATGTACGTCAAACCGTATTGTAGGGCTTGAGGCACGAAATCTTCTAGGGGGCGCTGTTGAGCCATTAGGCCACGCTCATTAATACAAAACATTAAATATAAAAATTTTTGCCAGGCCTGGCTTGCGTGCAAAATTTGGTGACTTTTGGGACACGTTTAGGGGGGCAAGCCCTAATTTCGTCGGAAAAATAAAAAAAAAAATAAAAAAAACGAGAAAAAAAAAGAAAAATTCCTACAGAAAAAATAGGGCTTTCGCACTGTCAGTGCTCGGGCCCTAATTACACGTCTATGTTTTGATAGCAAACACCAACTATGGATATCTGGAGCAGTCCAATTATTCATCTAAAACAACTGAAATAAATGCAAAAAACGTAACATCTGAAACTGAAAGCCCAAGAAGCTTGACTGGTACAAGTCCTGAAACCACGTTTTAGACGTCTACGATGATTATTGTGGCTATGTGAAATGAGAATCTTCAACTGATAATGAGTCCAGCCCCTAAATGTTGAAAACAGATGTCGTCGTGACTGTATCAAGTGAATAAGAGGGCCCCGCCTAGACGTCCCACTTCTACCTACAACACATACGCAGAGAAAATAAATCCTGTTAGCACCGTCACATGTTCAGGGACAAATACAGGTGAGACAGCCTCCTCAGGGATAAAAGCTTTACACAAATATGATGAACGGCCTCTGGGACACAGCGAGACTGGCGTATCCGTCTCACTTGACGGCGTGCACGCCAATAGCACCTCTCGTTCTCTGTCATGCATTTCCCTTCGTGGAAAAGATTAAAGACGGGGACAAGATTCAGAGAACTGAGTGAGTATGGAAGTCACTTGTCACTCTCTGAATAAAAATAGTGTTGTAAATCTACGAAGCAGCAGTGACTCACGTTGCTGTGTGAAAGGGAAAAACATATTTGTCTTAAGGAAGAAAGTTTTACATTCTTGAACATTTTAAAGAAAATGTAGCTTATGTAAATGATGAAGCTAAACCATCTGTTAACCCTTTCATACATGAATTATTTAAAAAAAAACGTCCAGTAATGTTTTTGTACACAATTAATTACTTCTAATGACATACAAAGCAATTTTCATGTTTTATTTTTCTTATCTTGACGTTTCTTTCATATCGGTACAGGCATTTAAATGCACGAAAAAAAACAACTTTGCAGTTTTGTTGAATGCAAAACCCAGAATGGATAAAGGTAAAGATAGTATATATAAATAAATAAAATAAACTAAAAAAAAACTGTCCATGTCAGTGATGCATGAAAAGGTTAGGAATGATTACTTTTTTTTCCAGATCATTTTAAATGCATATCAGCACGTGGTTTGTCTGGGATTTTCCATCTGCACAGAAATGGAAGGAGCACTTGGTGGGGTCCTCTTTGATGCTCGAAAGGTTTAATAAAATATGAGAAGTTTGAAATGGGTTTTTGCTTTCGAGGCTCTCTTCCTCATCAAATCAGTGCAGGTTTTAGGATCTCAATTTAAAACCCACTTTCAAACCTTTCTGATTCAAACTGATACCTTTTTTTATTATAATTATTTATGTTTTTTTAAATCAGCTAGTCTGTTCTTGTTATATTAAAGAGCACAGTTTCTCACCTGGATGGGAAGCACGATAAGTGCCACAAAGATCATGATGACTACCAGGAGCTGTGAGGGCCAGATCTTGGGGGTGACGTCTCCAAAACCCACCGTGGAGAAGGTGACCACGCAGAAGTAGAGCGAGTCGAATAGGGTGAGGTTGTTTCCGGCTCGTTCCAGGTGCTGGATGCCGCAGATGCTGTTGGAGGGCGGCGGGATGGGAAAAAGGAAGTAATAATAAATTGGAGAACTAAAAACATATAAGATTCTGATTCAGTTAAAAGTGTTCATGGGAGCCTTTACGTACGAGGAAGACTTTTTTTTTACTCCTGTGCATATATTTGTGACCTTTTATGAGATGAGGATACATGCATGCCTAAGTGCCTTTTCTTTTTTTTTTTGCATAGAGGTGTCCAAGCTGCGTACATTATCACTACCTTTAACAGAAAGATGCGTCAACTGGGAAATGTCAAGACTGAAATGGTCACAGAGTTTAACTCAAGCTGTGCGTGGAGGATCTTCTGGATTCGCTCAGGCTTCCACAACAGCTTTGAAGCGAGCTGACGCATCCTCCACTTCTCAGACGCAAACAGGCGCTGTCATTTCAGAGAGCCATCGCTCTCTCCCACTAACTAATTCCCTACTGGCTTCTCCGGTAGCTTCTTTTTTCATTTCTCTATGTGCTCTTTTTTGGTTTTGTTTTCATGTGTGTGCGCATGCAGGCATCACACTCTTGGTTGGTCGTCGTCACACCCTTTCTCTTCCTCATTTTGTCCACAGCTGTGGCACGCTTCATTTTCTGTTCAATTTCCATTTAAAGTCTTGTTCTTCCACCACATTTTACCTGTCTCTCCTTTTGGTGACAGCTGTGAGGGAACTCACCATGTAAACATTAGACAGACCAGCGTGCTGATAAGTATCACCACCTGGTTAAACATGGCTGAATGTGTCCGCTGGATCGCCCTGTGAAGGTCATTCTGCAGAAAAACAGATAAAAGTTGCATGACAAAAATACAGCCAAAATACTGTGAAAGAGTAAAAACAATGATGAAAGGGAGCTGATGGACAGCAGGGGGAATGTGTTTAAATAAAAAATGCAAAATGTGATAATGAATGAGATAAAAACTTCAAAGAATTGGCAGGAAATGATTGGATAGATGGATGCAGGGAGTGTTTAGAAACTCATGAATAAGTCCAAGTCATCAGTTTGAACATTTTCTGACAGATTTACCTTCATAGCAGAGTGTTTACGATAAAGCTGGAAAGCTGAAATGGGAGAAGAAGAAGGGGAATTGCATGCAAACAAAAGAAAACAGAGATGTTGAGGTGACAGCAGTGCTCAAACTGGATGGAGTCATATTGCTTCACTTACAATCATGTTCTCCAAAGCGTGTTTGGCCAGCCAGCAATTGAGAAATACAGGAATGAAGAGATTTCTAAAGGAAGGCAGAATCACCTGTCAAGAAGAAAAAAAAGATGACTTTTTTTTAATTGTCTCTTAAAGTCATGGGATCTCTATCGAGGAATGAGATTATGTAACATTATTGTCCCATCTGTGATGGTAGAGAATAAGCAGTACTCGAGTTGAGGGGGGATGAGGGGGGATGGCATCCCCCCTGAAATAAAAACGGTCAAAATCATCCCCCCTGTAAAACTGTCATCCCCCCTTTCCATCCATTATGTCATTTCATCAATGAATGTGGTTTTACTGCTATTTCATCATTTAGAGTCATCACCAGAAAAATAAGACCAAAAAAATAACTTATTTGACAATTTTCACCTGTTTCAAGTACATTTTTACTTGAAATAAGTAGTAAAATCTGCCAGTGGGAGAAGATTTATCTTCTGAATACAAGCAAAAAAACCTTGTTGCACTGGCAGATTTTTCTACTTATTTCAAGTGAAAATCTACTTGAAACAGGTGAAAATTGTTGTTTTTTCCAGTGATGAGTCTTGTTTTAAGTGTAATGAGATTTTTTTTACTAAAATGAGACATTTTAACTGGAAATAAGACAAATATTCTTGTTAAGATTATGAGTTTTTGCAGTGATCCATTTTACTTATCCTGTGAAGGACAGAGTCATATTGATAAGTTCAGAAAACTGTTTTTAATTGTTGTGTTTTGATGTATTTGATGTAAGCCCAGTGGATATTTAAAGCTTACAGAAGGCTGCATTTAACTGCTGCTATGTCATTCCTGCAGTATTTCTGCAGGTGTTTTGGTCAGTGCTATTATTTGTAATATATTATATTATTAGTAATCAGCACAAATTATCTGTCCCCATATGATAAAATCCACCATGCCCCCTGATTTTTTTTTACAACTCGAGTACTGAGAATAAGTGCCTTCCATGGGCTACCTGAGAAACCTCCATGTTGTGAGAGCTCAGTAACATTTATCTTTCCACTCACAGTGATCACGAAGGGAACGGTGCTGATCATCTCCAGTATGAACGGGACACGTAATACTTGCTCCCAAACGTTACCCTGGAAACACAAAGCGCACACCGGGGTCAGGAAACTCCATAGTCTTGCTGACCTTATGGGATTAGCATATAACAGGCCTGACTACTGAGAGTGGAAGGCGACAAATTGACCAGCTTTTGCACCGCTGAGCAGACTGGGATGTAGAAAGGGTTATACAACTCCCTTGAGCCCTTTGAAAGAGGGAGCTGAGTTACTCAAATTCCTCTAAGCCCCGCTGTTCAATTAAGATGTCAGCCACCGTTGTTTTTATGTGTCTGCTGCCTGTGTGTGGCTGACCTGGATCTGACTAGCGTAGGTGGACAGGCGCTGGCGCAGGCCATGTCCACAGGAATCAGTCAGCTCTAAATGCTAAGGCCCCCTTGCCTCCAGAGTAATCTGTGGAGTGAGCTCTTCATGGGCTTATAGTGTCAAGAACATCAAAGGGAGGGCAAACCCGTTGATGGACCGGCCCCCCACCGCCTCAACACTGGGGCCTCGTTTAAAGTCTTTCTGATCCATAACAGAACAATACGAGGAATTCTCAAGGCACCTTCCGACATCAAGAACACAAAAAAGACGCATTGGTTGAGGAAGTAAAACGTCAGTTTAGTGCCGTGTACACGCGGGAAATGTATGAAAAACAGTGTCGAGCATGTCGGATCCATCCACACCCACACACACACACACGCTGATACCAGCGCCACACGTGTGGACATCACAGCCACAGACATCACAAAAGGTTTCAGAGTGTCCACTGGGGGCCATGAGTGGCTCACCTTGTAGCTGAGATATACAAGCAACATAGTCTCTGAAAAGCTGATGAAAGCCACAAGCACCTGCAAAAAAAACACACACAGAAAAAGAGAGGGAGAGAGTAATGCACAAATTTACGGAGAGAGAGGGAGAGTAGACAGAGAGAGGAACAGAGATAGTGAGAGAGAGAAAGACCAGAGAAATTAGGAGTCACAGAGATGGAGAGCGTGGGTGGACTCAGTGGGCGTGCTGATGTTTGCGTTTCAGAGGGAACAGGTTTAAATGAAGCAAGAGACAGCCTGGTGTCTGATTTTATACATTTATATGCATATGTGTGCAATCATTCTGTTAGCGTAAATGGATGTCAAGTGCAATTATTTGAATTGTTAAAGCCTGTTAAAGCCCTGAGACGGTGTGGCATGAATTAAATTACTCAAAAACTAATAAAGGGACCACAACACATTTTGCCATGCACCTGTACACCAGTCAACCTTACATTGGCTGATGGGTGAAGTGCAAAACCTTGTTTGACTCATTACATTTCGATTTTCTGCTGTGAAACGTTGGGTACTGATATTATTGTCGCAACAGCGGCAGCAGTTCTCCCCTGAGCAGACCATTCACGGCCAGAACATGTTTGGGAACCACTTGCATGGCTCTGCAATGACTCCCCAGATCTCAAAGCGATTGCACATTTGCAGGATTCCCTGGAAAAGTAAAGCTCCCGTAGGTCATGAACTATTTTGGCTGCTGGTGGCCTTAATGTTGTGGCTGTTGGTATGGTGTCAGCATTCAAGTTAGCAGAAATGACTGTAAACAGAACACATATACATACAAACCCTATTTTCCTGTTACAGAAAAGAGTGTTAAGGATAATTAATAGATCTGACTATTATAAACCAACAAATAATCTTTTTATTAAATATAATACTTTAAAATTCCATGATATAGTAGAGCAGAAAACGGTTTTATTTGCCTTTAAAGCCCAGCAGAAACTGGTTCCAAACTACATTCAGGACCTGTTCCAGATAAAAGAAACCTGCTATGATCTGAGGGGGAAACTCATGTTTGAGATGACGACAGCAAGAACTAATATTAAAAAGAGATGGACATCAATTAAGGCTAGAGAAATTTGGAATAGTTGTAATAACAACATAAAAATGTGTAGTTCTATCTTCAAGTTTAAGGAAATGTTTAAAGAAAATACTGTAAATAAATATAAAACACTATAATTATAAAGTATACTATCTAAAACATTCTAGAATGTGAAACGTCAATTTTATATTTTGTCTTACTTATTTTTGTCTTCTTTATGTATTGTTTGTTTCCACGGAGTAAAAGTTAATGTCTCATATTTATGCTGATCATAAGAAAAAAGGGTAGGAACTATAAGCTACGGCTTCTGCCTACACCTTTTCGGCAAAATAAATGTTTTTTTTTTTTTTTTTTACCTTTTCATCTTGTTCTGCAAAAAAGTGTGTACAAGCCGAAATAAAGATTCATAACATAACATAATATAACAGGATTGGCTACACACGAGTGCATTGGTGTGTCTGACCTGCAGCGCCCACAGCGGCAGAGGTCTATCAACCCAGATGATGAGTTTCCTACAGAGAGGACAGAGCAGAGATATGGCAAGGAAGAGCAAAGATTAGACAGATGCCATCGAAATGGAAATTGCCTAAAACATCCGTCTTATGAACACAGTATCACTTAACAGGCACCATGAACACAACTCATGTCACTGCTTTAATTATGTGGTTTACAGATGAATGACAGTGTGCCCATAGTGTAGGAGAAAAGTAATATTCACTGAGTCAAATTTATGTCCATATTGAGAGAGAGGCTGTTTCTTTTTTCTCCACGGCACCCTGGGGGATAGTCATGGCTGCTTGCCATGAGTGCTATCTCCACTGATGCTATGAGTCTGCTGCCTGCAGCAGAAGCTGGCCAGCCCCTTTCCTGTCGTGCTCCTTATTCATTTGGTGCCAGAGCCTAGCCAGTGTCATTAGCCATCAATTAGATCAATAGGTCCCTGAGCAGGAGACATCACATAGCCTTGGGTCCATGTACACAGGTTTTTCTTCTGTCTCTCTTGTGGTATATCACATACTTTATATCCACTAGATCACTTTTGATTAAGCTGCCAAAGGTCCTACCTACGTACGTACTTTGTGGACAAGTAATCTATACAGCTTGTTTGTGACAAATGGATACGGATCTGTGATGCTCAACATCAACATTGAGGATTGCGTGAGTTAAGTGAAGTTGCATTGATTGCGTTATGCTGCACTTCCGACCGGTGGGCCGGGGCCGGGGATGTCAGTCCTCCAGGGTGTGCGGTTTCATGGCTTTTGTCTGCAGACAGAAGTCATCACTCCTAATTAGAGGCTTGCATGCTTACCAGTCAAACTCACTCCAGGGACGGGAGGATGCGTTTTGTTTGGTGCAGTTAACTCCTCCACCGCTGCAGGAGGGCAAGGGCCAAAAAAACCAAACAAAGCAAAAAAAAGAACATTTTTCTTTCTAAGCATCTCTCACAAAAAATTGACACTGCTCAGAGTAAATTTCAATTCAATCTCTTAATTGCATTTTCATCACACTCTCTCAGTCCTTTGATGGGATACTTTGCATGCGCTGTCATCTCATTTAATGGCCTGGTGCCCTATGACTGCGATCACATCTTCATAGCCACAGGGAAGTCAGCCTTTCTTTTCTTTTTTGCTGGCCACATAACCCACTAACACCTGGAGGCTTTTGAATGCAATGAAAAGCCCTTGAATCAGAATTTAGTCCCACATCAAATGACTGCAGCAGATGGGGGGCATTTTTCAGCTTCAGCTCTGATCAGCGTTGAAGGGAGCGCAGCACCTGGGTGCTAATTTTCCGTGAAGGGGTTGAAATCAGAGCTGATTTTATTAACACAGGTTTATTGATCACATTTCCTCATGAAGATGCTCTGAAAATGAAGCAACTCATAGACAAAATATATTAAAAAAAAGCCCATAGCTGATACATTTTGCCTCCTAACTAAGATAGCAAGCGGTTTACTCTCACTCCCACTGTCTACGCTGACTACTGTGGTCCAGTCAGATGTAATAAACAAACCACACAGTCATAATGATCAGAAACTGTAATTAGTTCTCATAGAAACGCTTGCCCTTTTCATAGTAGTGGTTACTGGATATAACGCCAGTTTTGTATATTATACTCCTCTGCATACTTTAATCCGCTAGCTAAACTTGCTTAAAAAGATAAATACTTTTCTCTCACCAGTCCTGTCTCTCCTCTTGGGGATTGTCAAGCAGGACTCGGACAATGTAGAGAAGGCAGCTCAATACTTTTAGAGAAAAGTTAAACATTCGCACTCGCAGACCTGCAGTCCAAAGAGAAGATTCAGAATTTGTGAGAAAAAAAAGACAAACACACTTTTGCTAAATCAAGTAAAAATCAAGCCTGATTGTGACTAAATTTCAGTTTTAGAGGTATTGGGAAACTTTTCATCGTAATCTCCACACGGACATGTAAGGTGGTTGCAAAGAGCGAACAAGCTCAACAACAGGTGATGAAAGACACTGCAAGAATAACAACACTTTACACACTAACGTGAAAGTGAGAGAAACCTGTACAGAAACAGTGACAGCATGCTGGAAAACTCATAGCTGATTGCAGAGAAAGCAGGACTCCAAGTAACTCACTGGATCTTTGGTTTTTGATGAAGAAAAGCTTGAGGCGCTCTTTGAATGTGTTTTCATTCACGTAGAACTCCACTTGGACCCTAGCAGAGGGAAGAGAGATGGACAGAGTCAGATACAAGGATGCTGAAGGTGCTGGGGGTGGGGGTTCAGATTAGGGTTGCCACCCGTCCCGTAAAATACGGAATTGTCCTTTATTTGAGAAAAAAATGTTGCGTCCCGTAATTGAACTAATATGGGATGCGATTTGTCCCGTATTTTCATTAATTTTTACACCATATTCTAGTTGAATTATTGAAATAAATTAACTTTTACACCATATTCTAGTTGAATTATTGAAACAAGTTAACTTTTACACCATATTCTAGTTGAATTATTGAAATAAGTTAACTTTTACACCATATTCTAGTTGAATTATTGAAATAAGTTAACTTTTACACCATATTCTAGTTGAATTATTGAAATAAATTAACTTTTACACCATATTCTAGTTGAATTATTGAAATAAATTAACTTTTACACCATATTCTTCACCTGTAGGCTATATTATACATCTGGGCTGATGTGGACATACGTAGCATAGGAGGCTATTTCAGTTGCTATATGGTTGTCTGTCTCTACAGTCATGAAAGTTCAATGCTATTAAAGCATTTTCATATAAAATAAACACATTTTTATTCAGTTTAGAAGTTTTAGGGCTTTTTTTTTGGCTCCTGCGCTGCTGAAATCAGGGCGTCCCTTATTTCTATTTCTGAAAGGTGGCAACCCTAGTTCAGATGCCTGAGGAGTTAAAATACTTATTTTATAGTCACGTCGAGAAACAGAGGTGTGGAAACCAGTGGAGGACTCGAGATAAGACCAGAATAAAGGTGGGGAGGAGAAAGTGTACACTGGAGGAAATTGAACATGGAAAAAGGTGATAATGATTATTTGAACACAGAAAAATATGGAAATAAGACGGGGTGGCTGGCTGCGTAAAAGACAAATGGCTTGTGGAGGAAATGGTGTTCCTGCTTGTCCGCTGCCCATAGGCCCAGACAGCTCTAGTCAGTCTCGTTATCTCCACTGATTAAATATAAAGCAACAAATTACTTCCCTCTGATGTTTCTGCTGAACATGGGAGGCCATAATTACTGCTCTTTCTGCCTTTTCAGTCCAATACTTTCCTCTCGGAGCGATGCATATACCCTCTCACACACACAACCGCTCTGTACAAATACAGTCCAAATAAACCCCCCACACAACCGGCCACCAGGTCATTTGTTAAACTAGAACTGTCTTATGCCCTCCTGGTACAGAGATATGATGGAAATGACATAAAGAAACTCCTGTGGCAGCTCCTACAAGTGCTTTCGCGCTTCCGTGCTTCCACATGAGCGTCTTTAAGAGGGAATTCTCAGTAGCGCTTCTTTCATCCGATGGAAAGAAGAGTGATGGCTCAGGGGCAGAGATGAAATGCGTCCAACCTGACACGCTCGCGTTCTCACAGAACACAGACAGATGAAAGAGAAGCAGAACAAGTGCAGTCTATTCTCTTGTCTAGAGGAAGAGAAAAGATGGCAGTGGGGTGGAGGAAAGGAGGGATGAGGAGGGTGGGGTCTTCCCCGGGTTGTAGAGTGACGCTACACCAACAACCCACATGGTCTAATGAACACAGTGCAAAACCAAATTGTCACACCTTCCAAAGCAAACATTTGGTGGTGGCGGTGGTGGTGCAGCACCTGCTGTAGTGGGGGTAACTTTCCTCTTTGTTACTATGGCAACACAGAATCCGTTGTCTTCTCCCTCCCTCTCACAAGAGCAGATGTGTGCCGACACACACTTGTGAATATGTGCTCAGCCATTGGAGCCGACGGCCCTGCTGCAGCTCGGCGGCTCGCTTGGCTCTGAGCAGGCTGCTGACAGTGATGCCTCCGAACAGAGATGAAGAAAATGCAAACGCACACACATCTGCTCAGCCCCCAGACTGCAGCCATCCAGGTGTGTGCAGTTGGACCTCAGTGATTAAAATTAACACCATTTTTTTTTAATACGGTAAAAAGTAACAAAAAAAACAAAAGACTATAGCTCAAAATTTCAACAGATAAGTAGGCTACATCTTGACATTTTTATCAAAAACTTCACATCCACTCAATACTTATAATAACTCTGCTTTAATCTAATTTATTCATTTTCTTTGTTTTAATTATCTTTTTCTGGAACAATCCAGTATATAATCAAAGGTTGCTTTTTTTTCAAAAGAGAACCCAGCTGACATGTTGAACTTCACTTCTAAAATGATATAAATATATATATATTATGCCCATCGGGGATAAATAAAGTTTTTCTGAATCTGAATCTGAATCTGAATCTGAATATATTAGTGTCACGTGTTGCACCCCCCCCCCCAAAGGTTTTCCTATTTACTTTCATCTGAGTTGTTAAAGACAGTTTATTCCTGGATGTTTATAATTGCCTGAAGATATCTTAGGTGAGATATGTGCTTAAATGCAGCCTTGCATGTTCTCCTTCACTCCTGAAAGCCTCTTCAAACTCAGAGGAAAGGCTGTGACGACTTCTCAGGGGAAGATCATTTCATAGGTCATTTTGTTCTCAGATGTGTGAGGGAGCTGTTCCACAACAAAACAGAGGATGAAAGCCTTAGTGGAAATATAGTCCAATAAAGAGCTGAGCTGTGGGACAGGTTGAGACAGGTGATGTTTAATCCAGAGGGGAGATTGATGGAGAAAAACCTTTTAAAAACCCATAAAGAGCATATTTTCAAAACAAAACATCCACAAACACATCAATGGTACCTCTGGGTAGTAGCCAAACACCCAGGCCTTTTAAAGCTTCTAAAGAGAAAAAGGAAAATAAATATAAAGAAAACACTTGAAAGAAAAGGATTTGGGCATATTTTGTTGAAAGTAACACAAGTCAGTGAATTATGAAACAACTGCGTGCATCGCGGCTCTCAAAGGAGAGCCCTTCAAGTTGGCTCCTTCTGATCATCTTCTGTGCTACTGATCCAAAATAAATGTCCATTTATCCATCTATGCAGGCATCCATTTGCAGTCCTTGCTTCATCCTTTTCAGGAATGTGAGGACAGCTAGACCCTATCCCAGCTGAGACTATGCAAAAGGCAGGGACCTGCACAGGGCATCAGGGCAAGAACATTTATCAGAGTCATGGAATAGGGACATTAATAATGAACTCAATTGGCTTCAATGGAAAAAAAGAAATTCCAGATTTAACAGCAGGAAACAAGATAACTGGAAGGTTAAAAGGATGTAAATCCTGAGCCTGTAGTGAAGACTCATTTACGCGTACAAGTGTGGAAAGGAGACTGATAAGATGGACAAAATAAGCAGACAGACGGACAGAAGGACAGAGACATGCGGGGGTGGATTTTAGGCAGAGAGAGAGGGAGATTATGAACCTCATTCAGCTGCTGATTTCACTATCATGGTACTTCATAATGATACAGCAGTATTGACAAAGTAGAAAAGCCAAAGAAACCCAAATCAAAGTGTGCAGATTACCACAGCATCAAGACAACAATTTCAATTGCTCCGAGTTGTAGAGATGATGATCTCTAATCTCAACAATGTGAAATGATTATTATGTTTAATTTTCAAAAGCAAGGTAAAACTGATTAAACATATAATTTTCCTCTTCGATACAACTGGTTTTATGATTGCTCTTTGATTTCCAGGTAGAACGAATGAATGCTAAAGAAATTGCCCTGGATACCAATAGATACCAATGGATACCAATGGATACCAATGGATACGGCATCCAAAGAGACAAAGCATGTGACGAATGCGGAGCAACAGACTAGACTACCCCAAATGGCTGACTGTTGTCAGTTTTGCAGCAAAAACTGCAAAAACCCTGCTCCTGTGCAAGTGTGACTGGTTTGGTCGTTCTGCACTGATGGAAATGGCTGTTAATAGAAGGGGTACAAGACCATTTCTCACAAGAAAAGTTTCACAAAGTGAATCGGTAAGGGTGGCCAGGCTGGCCTGGCTGGCTGCTGATACAATGGGCTCTTGTTTGGGTGCAGCAGGTATACAGAATATAAGAATATCAAGCTTTTAAGCTCACGTTCATATTCTGAATTTAGAAAATAATAATAATAAAAAAACAACCAACAAAGGACCTATATGACTTTAACACTTAAAACCCAATTCTTGACATCAGGAGTTGGTGTTGTCGGATCCATATGCAGAAGACCACCACTATGCAGGAGTGGCAAACATAAGTCCTTTATTTAAGAAAAAGCACCGTTTGACAGGAACCGAGAAAGTAACAAAACAAAAAAAAAACAACCTCCACAAACAGAACACAGATGAACATAAAGAGGACGAACACAGCCAGGAAGACCCATATATGCCCCAGCAAGTGGTGAAGGAACAGCAAGATTATTGCCATTTCTCAATATGTGTTCTTGTCGTAGACTGCATAAAACAATGGAACATTAGGTCACGTGTCCCATTGGTTTCTGAAGAGCTGTTTTGAACCCCATTTTCCTTTGTACGGGGGCCGGGGCGCAGCCATGTCTCTCTAGAACCCAACAGGACTTCCCAAGTCATTTGGAGCCAATCAAATCAGCCTATCCCCTGAGCAGAAAACATGGTGATGACAGAGCCATCAGAGCCATCGGCTTTGGCATCGACAGTTATAGATTCTGTTTCTTCCAAAACTGACATAAGATGACACTCAAATCATTCCTTTGCACTTTAAATGTATTTGCTGTTTTGCTGACAGGCTACAGCAAACGTTTTATTTACTCTAATACACGATACACTCCCGTTGACTTGTTTCTGTGGCTCTGATTCTTTTGCTCTGATTAATCATAGCACTAACCAACTGCATGCAAAGGCAGTGTGATAAGCAACTGCTGGTGGATCCTTTTCAGACCCTAAATCTTTCTAGATGTGAGTCTGATCTATTCTAAGTATTTTGCATACTTCAGTCATTTACTGTGATTTTTCACTAATAATGTTTAGGAGTGATGGGTGTCAAAGTACCTATATTGAAAATACATAACATTTAAAAATATTGCCAAAATACTCAATATATGTTTCTCAGAAATAAATGATTAATTTCAGAAGATTAGATCATAAAGTTAAACAACTAAAAATGCTTTTAATCTTTTAAGGAGACTGACATAAGAGCAACAATATGAATATGTGGGTGTTCCCATTATGTGATTCTGGACAGTCACTCAATGAAGAAATGTTGATCACTGTAATAATCAGACCATAAAGAAGAGCAGATCAATTCTATGAACCATAAAAGAAGAAAATAAACAGCACATCCCCTCAGAGCTGCTTTAACATCACGAGATAGGCAAGGTGAACAGCTGAAAGGACAGTTTGTCCCTGACCCAGATAAACGAGTCACACACAAGACAGCATTGGTAGCAGGTGGGGAAAAAAGGAGGCTGTGTGTACGTGTACCTCTGCTCAAGAAAAATCTATTTATTTTACTAAAAGGCCAAACAGTTTTCTTTTTATTGGTGAACAGAACAAGAGTTCATTCTGACTGAAGCGTCAGAAGAAATGAATAGCGTTCTCAAATGTCACTTGTCGCTGTCATGAGACTGATTTTTACACTTCAACAAAGCGGGCAAGTACTTTCATAATAACACAATTATGACAGAGGCTTCTAAAGAGCCTCTAAATCTCTGCATCTTTTAATGAGTGTATGACTAAGGAAAGAGAACGACCTCTCTCATGGATGATTTACTACGCTGACACATACATATTTCCACTGTCTCCAACCGTTGCTCTTAGGATCCCTCTAGCCACAAGTGTTTACAAAAAGAAAGTCTGTTTTCTATAATATAGCAGCCACATGTACACATGTAGCCTACAGTATAGCTTTTCCTTGAACCACCATCCACAAATGACATTTTTCCATACGTCATCAGCTGAAATGCTTGTGTCGTCGCCTCTGCACGCTGATGTAAGCAGCCTGGCCTCACCCTTTCTGGAGCTAATCAATCATTTTAATGCTTGTTTGTGTTTATGGGAGGATCTGCCGACATGTTACTGCAGTCTCCTTTGTTAATCAAGAAACAGTAAAGAACATAACTGACTGAGAAGAAAACAGCTTCTTTTAGCCGTTGAACGAACAGAGAAGCATCGCTTGGGCCTTTTACCCCCTAAAATGTCCTTATCATAAAACTAATATGCTTTCACTTGGTGCAAAGCTCTGTTAAAAATCCTTCAGATATATTATTTTTTCCCTATACCTTGGGATTGCATTAGATTCTTATATTCACAATTAGGGGTGGGTATTGGGAAGGACCTCACGATACGATACGCATCACGATACTTGAGCCACGATACGATACACATTGCGATATCCCGATTATGCGATATCCCGATTATTATATTCTACACCGAAAAATTTAAAAATGCATTACACATCTTAAAATCCAAGTTGTATATATGTACATCAGGTGATAGTGATAATTAATTGGACAGACTGAGTCAAAACAATGTAATTCAAACTTTCCATTTTAATTATGCAACATATTTGCATGAAAAAACACACTGAAACACAATGAAAAGTGCAGTGTGCATTATTCTTAGATACAAAATACTCAAAATAAAATGCAGTGTCTCACCCACACTGAAATTGAAATCACAAAAATACAGTACAGCTAGGGGTGGGCAAAAATATTGATACAGCAATATATCGCGATACATACATTGAATATCGATATCGTATCGGGAGACTATGTATCGCGATATATTGCCGTATCGATATTTTTGCCCACCCCTATTCACAATCCATAATCTGAATAGCTTGAGAGATTCATCTTATCTCACAGTAGTCTTTGGCTTACCTTTTTGATAATGAGGTTCAATGCAAAACTACTGAAACGTGAGATGAATCGTACCTGTTTAAACCCTTGAGAAGGATTAATAACCCGTGTGAACAAGGTTTACAAAGTTTAAGAGAGATGGAATCGGTGTGTCTGTAAAACCCCAAACACTTTGACGCAGTAGCTCCCTGCCCACCACCCTGATGCTTGGAGCCTTCCAGATACATAGCACATTGCAAGAACTCAAAAGTGGCCAAACAAAGGCTTTTTAGCCCCTTGGCTGTACAACTATTCACAGCAAGAAGGCACAAAGGTGTTGACAGTACTCATATAAAAGTGGAAGGCTGACTAGAGAATTTAATATCTAGCTTATTAATGCCCAATGGCAGCAAAAGATGCCCTAAAAATAAAAGGAGTGTGAGCCTGTGAGATCAGCAACAAACCCTGCACAGGCAGCCTGTAGTGACGGCTATGGAGATGCTGCAGGCACCGTCAGGTGTGGCAGTGCAGGGATTTGTGGGAGGCCATTTCCTGGTCTGACTGTGGGGTTAATGCTGGTTTTTCTGTGTTCTGTTATTATCAGGTCAATATTCTATGCAGTTCTTGGTAAACTTATCAGGTTGTGTTGTATTTATATAAGTGAAATGGGAAGGGAGGGCGACGACCCCTCTGGGGTACTTTTTTGGTATCTTCACTGTCTCTAAATAGAATCGCACTTCTGGGATCTCCAAAGTAGTCTCAGCTGTTCAATTACTCAACATTACCGCATGGCTACACTACTGTTTGTGATTAGTCTAGCTTTGGAGGTACAGTAGTCATCAGAAGCTGGGTAGACTGTGGTCATTAAGGGATGGATAGACATGATATGTAACGATACTCAGATAGGCTATGGCATTTCCACCATGCTGAGTTGGCACAAAGCGTTCCAAGAAAATATCTCCCACACCATTTTACCACCACCACCAGCAGGATGGATGCTTTTATGTTGTTTACTCAAACTCAGATCCTCCAACGTGTTGCACGCTAAGAGATGGTATTCTGCATACCTTGGTTGTAACAAGGGGTAAGTTGAGTTACTTTTGCCTGTCTACTACCTCAAACCAGTCTTCCTATTCTCTTCTCATCTCTAACATCAACTAGGCATTGTCATCCAGACGTTTGCGGCTCACTGGATATTTTCTCTTTTTCTGACCATTCTCTCTAAACCCTTGAAATGGTTGTGACCCAGTAGATCAGCAGTTTCTAAAACACTCAGACAAACTCATCTGCCACCAAGAACCATGCCACGTTCAAATTAACTTAAATCTGTCTTGACCGTTTGTAGATGCCTACATCCATGTGATTGGCTGATAAGGTATTTGCGTGTACCTATATAAATAAGTATTTGATGAGTGTATATCAATGCTGTAGCTAGGAGGAAAAAGAGTACAAACTACAACAAAATCTCACTATGAATGTGAGCCTCCTATAACCCCGCCCCCCTCCCCCCATTTCTCTGCATGACATTGTTTGTTCTTAAAAGGACCTGTCTTTAATTTTCACCCCTACATTCAACCTTTCCTATTTGACAACAATAATTACGATGCCATTTTTAGATGCTGGTGCTCTTTATTTTTTCTAAAGACCAAGCTTCCCATCAACCATGCAGGTCTCTCAATTATTTTTCATTAGCAAGTGGGTTGGTGTTTTTAGGTAGACTTCAGTATATGTATATTTTCCGGTAACATCATTAACAATACATGGAAAAGATTTGTGAAGGAGGTTAAGAGGTGTCCTTTTTCTCATCTGGAAATCAAATCTCACAAGTGTCTGCGTTCATCATGTGCAGTGAATATTTAAAAGTCTCTTTGGTAGCTCAGGTTTTCCAGAAATTATATTACAGCCATGATTCAATTTCTCTGGACTTTAGATTTCCAGAGTGTAACAAGATTGAAAGAAAAACAAATCTCTATGAAGCATACGAAAAAATAACATGAATATTCAAGACATTAATTCCCAACCGGAAACATGCTGATGATTGGTCGGGGGCCCTTTGAATGTGTTTTCAATCTACAGAGCATGCCCTCTCTTCCAGATGCACAGACAACTGTTCTACAGCTGGATGTTGGTGGAATTCTTCTTCTACCAGCTGCACCAAAACTAAATGGTGAATGGAAAACATAATTCTACGGCGTCCAGTTCTTAACAACTGAGATCTCCAATGTGCTTCTGCAGCTGCTAATCTCTGGTGCCTTACAAGCGCACATCTACATGTGATATCAGATCAGCGTTCCCCTATTCTGGTCCTCGAGGGCCACTGTCCTGCATGTTCTAGCTATTTCCTTACTCCAAAATGACTGATTCAAATAACTGGCTCAACATCAGCTTGTCATCACGGTCTGAATCTAAAATCTAGGATATATAATCTAAAATACATAGGAAATGTTGAAAGTGAGACATTTTATCTGTGCATGAAACATATTAGCTCATTATGTATTTAATGGCAGCCACACATCTAAAAAATCTGTGACATGGGCAACAAAAGGCTGAAAAAGAAAGTGGGACTAAAAAGAAACACCTAGAGGAATATCTTGCAACTGATTAGCTTAACTAGCAACAGGTCAGCGACATAGGTGGGCATCTTAGAGACGCAGTTTCTCAGAAATAAAGACAGGCACAGATTCACCAGTATGAGAAAAGCTGCATCTAAAAATTGTAAATCAATTTTAGAACACTGTTCTCGAGCATAAAGCTTTGCTTATCTCACGATCTATGGTATTTAAAATTACAAGAACCTGGAGAAATCTGTGCACAAAGGGTGGGGGTGAAACTTCAGGAGTGGCGAGGGATATGGGCGGATACTTGTTCTGAAAACAGGCATTTAAATCCCTGCATGGCCTCAGGGACACATCCAGAAATCAAGTTCAATCAAGTAAAAACTTTATCATGCCAAGAAAAGCCACATGTGAACATGACTGATAAATGCTGACATGTTTCCCTGACCAAAGCTAATTTAAAATAGACCGTGACAAAGTGGAACACTGTTTCATCAAGACACAATCAAAATTTTAAACTGAGAGAAGAGGGACGATCTAGCTTGTTATCAGTTCAAACACATCTGGTGCATTATTGCACATGGAATGGGCACCTTGCACATCTGGAAAGGAATCGGGAAAATGTCTTTGTCAGTGGAGGCCTTACATCTATTGTATGGTTTTCAAAAACATGACTTTGTAGTAGAAATTACACCTCCAGGTACTGAACCGGTCTGCCTGCGACCCAGACCTTTTGCCACTGAAAACATGTGTTGTGTCATTGTATGAAAAATATAACAAAAAAGATCCCGGACTGTTGAGCAGCTTTAATCCCATACTAGACAAGAATTTGGTTATATCCTCTTCCACAACTCTAGCAAAAGGCTTTCTCACCAGCCAGATGTGCTGCATATGTACTGTTATAAAAAAAAGTCAGGATGCAGTCAGGACGTCTCCCTGTCCCAACTTTGAGACATGTTGCTGCCATACTATTCAAGATTACCTCTCAATTTCTTTTTATTATGTTACATTCCTCAGTATAAGTAGGTAATATATTTTCTCTGTTTTTATCACTAAAGTATGAGTTTATGAGATTTGCAAATGGCTGCCTTCTGTTCTTATTACCACTTTACAATATGTCCTGACTGTTTTTTGGATTGGGTTGTAGTTTGAGGTGCAGCGAGTGTAGGAATTATACTAATAATAATTAAAAAAAAAGATGACTTAGTCCAGCTGTTGCTGGTGTTTTTCAACTGTGCACCTTTATTCTTTGGTACTTCATCTTCTTTATGACTAATCTTGTTGTTAAATGGTTCCCAATTCCAATTAACTCTCAACCAAAAAGTATTTTGACCATCTTCATTTCTGAAAGCTTTGTGCTCTTTCCTCTGCATCAAAAATCCCAAATGTGTTCTGTGTACGGTGTAATTGATCAAGACAGACGGTATGCACTATCAAACAAGAGCCGTAACTCAAAATAAAAGAAAAGATTGAAAGGGTGGAGGAGGAGGGGTGTGATCTCCTAAATTCCTAATTGACTTCTGTTTTCATTCATCCAATCTCTATTTTCATTTTGTTCACTCTAATACGGTACTGCTTCATTAAGGATTAAAATGACTTAATTAAAATTGGAAAACAGCATGAACAGGTGTTGAAGTAAAAAACACCATTCATTCTCAGAAGCTTCATCCGCATTTTCCACACATGTGCCCCACAAATGTTTTGTTGCAAGCTAAAGGAACCCCTCGGGCCCAGATGTGATGCTTTGGTCATACTTCGTTCAAAAGTGGCCTCCTGGCCAATCTTCAGTGTGTGATGAGTAGAAATGGGCTGGAATATTTGCAATATTGACTGATTGTGCTTTTCACTACCCTCAATAAATTAAGACTTGATAGGAGGAACTAATTCAGGTTCCTGGGACTGCACCTGGATGATAACCTGACCTGGTAAACCAACACTAGTGTGCTGATCAGGAAGGCACAGCAGCGCCTCAACTTGCTGAAGCTGCTGAAAAGCAAAGCCCTGGCCAAGGAGCTGCTGCTGTCCTTCTACAGACGCTCCATTGAAAGTGAACTGGGCTACTACTGTACATCCCAGTGGGGTTTCCCAGCTGTACAGCTCAGAAGAAGACAGCGCTCCAGAGGATCCTCACCACTGTAGGAAAGATCATCTGCTGCACTCTCCTTTCCTTAGAGGAGCTGTACAGGTCCCGCTGCCGCAACAAGGCCTGCAGCATCCTGCAGGACTCATCCCAACCAGCAAATAACCTGTTCCAGCTGTTACTCTCCGGAAGGAGGTTCAGGACAATAAAAGCAAGAACAAGCAGGCTGAAAACAACACAAACCCCTGTGCTGGTGCGGTGATAAATAAACATAAATAATCAACCCCACCCAGCAACAAGTGCAATATTTCTCCTGTGCAATATTTAAATGTTGAAGGCACATTTCTTTTTATTTTCTTGGGTGTATGTATATATAAATACTTATTTTTATATAGTATTGTGAATACCTTTTTTCACGCTTGTTCTGGCACTGAATTAATCTGCGCACAGGTTTCTTTGTACTCTCGTACAATGACAATAAAGATTCTGATTTTGAGGAGTTAAGAAGGAAGCAAAAAAGAAAAGTAGACATACTGAGGCAAAGATTGGAGGAGAAAAGATGTGGAGGCGACAATAAGAAATTGTTTTAAGGACAAAAGCCTGTAATTTGTATGGTAATCCTGGAAGGCTCCCACAAAGGCTGTCTATTGTGGAACTGTGGAGTCTCTGTGGCATTTCTCTTCAATTTTAGCACATTATTCAAACAGGTGGAGGTGTGATGGGAGTTATATGTAGGTTGATACGGTCTTTGGGCTCTGAAATGAATTGTACATTGCTCTGCAAAGCCAAGACATTGGGATGCATCAGGGACAGAAGAAGAAAGGGCTCAGGCTAAATCACAGATTTTCTATTAATGACTTGCCAAATGCTGGAATCGACAATCAGCCAAAAAGAACATCACCTTCAGGCATTTATAGCAAATAGTGTTGCAAAAAACAGATACCTCATCTAACTAGCAAAATTTTTATTAGCCTGTACAAGATGTGTATTTAATTATTTAGTCATCTGGCATTTTCTCAAAGCAGAAGCCTCTGACTCACTACCAAAAATTATAAATGGTGCTGGTGTGATCAGCGCAGGCAGCAAAGTGTTCCTATTTCTCCATTCCTAAAACATTTCTGTAACAGAGGGACACATATTTACATACTGATCGGTTACGAAAAACAACCTCAATCAAAGTTATGAGCTGGATTTGCTGCAGATATGCATAATTGGCTGCTATAACCAAACTTCAGGAGCAGATCTCTATTCACATTCTGGTTTCCGTGTCCAAAGAGACAGCTGGGCCAATATGAATGTTGTTTTTTTCATTTTCTAAGAAAATGAAACCAGTCCCATTCGATCCTGAAATGCCAATTGGAATCTGTTTGCAGTCCTGCATGTTTAATTCAAAATAATGAACATAAAAAAACACAGGCAGATGTGAACAAAGGAATCGTGAACTGCAGATACAAGTAATTACCCAATCAACAGAGTGTTGTAAATAAATTATTCAATCAACTTTAATCTTTGAAAATCTGAGCTGGAAATGTCTTAAAGGCTTTTGAATAGCTACAGTAAATGTGTTACACCAGGATTGAAGAGAGGTCTTGAAATAGGTAAAAGAATAGTTTTGGAGGCGGTTCAATCAAAAGGGAGGAAAGACAGAGTATGAGTGCATGTTGAATATGACACATGCCAATGTACATACATCTACAGACTCAGACGGGTGAGAAAGATGACAGGAGAGTCTCTTTTTCCCATGCAGAGCAGAGACATTGGTAAAGAAGATCCAGTCATGCATCAATGCTGTATGTTACGCTTCTTATGTTTGAGCTAGAATCTGGAAAAAAAAACTGTATGAAGCAATCTGAGGACTCAGACTAAATAAGATGCCAGAAAAGTGGTAAGGATTCCCCTGCACTGATGGACCATGGTAGATAAACTCTGTGTGATTCAGCTGTAATTAAGTCCCTGTCACTATCAATCACAGCTCTCGCTTTCCTTGTAATCAGTCAATTTCATAGCCACCATTACTCCCCAGGCACTGAGATCAACATATTGAGCCTCTGCTCATATGCTCGTCCTTCTCCACCAATGTACCAACATTCATGGCTGAAAGCATTCTTGCATCTGGATTAACAGCTGCAAGCTCACATAGGTCTATCCAGAAAGTGCCAAACACAAACATTAGAGACATGAATACGTAAATTATTCAGTTTAGAATATTGAGCTATTATCTAACCATGAAAAATAAACACTTTTAACATAAATGCTTCACAATATTTAAATAATCCATTGAGTCGTTCTTCTGAGCGAATTTGCTCTCAGCTTCCAGTGGTTTGAGGGTCTTTTCACAAGTACCGCCTGTGTCAAATACCCATGCAGGACTTCAGTGCGATTCATATCTGGACTTTGATGAAGTCATTTCATAGACCCCCATTTCTTCCTTCTGAGCCACTATTCCAGGGGTTTGCTTGTGCTGAAGGTCATCATATCATTGAATAGTTTACTTCCAGTTTAACTTTAAATTTCAAACATAAGACCTCACATAACATTGCATAATTCCAAGTAAAATCTCACATAATCTATCCAGTCTCTGAGGCGACAAAGCAACCACCAGCTGGTATGAGTTTCCTCTTCTCTCTGCACCACACACGTCGACACTTACAGTGACTTAACAAGTGCAAAACTGCTGTTTGCAAACCAAGAAAGTGCAGCTTTGCTCCAATATTCTTTTTATAAGTGCAAAAGTTATTTTTCCTGGCATATCTCCCATGAAGGTCAATCTTTGCACCATCCATTTCTTTTTGTAGCCATGTGAACTATGTACTTTCAGCAGATCTTGTGATGGAGGTTTGAGGTTCTGTTTCTTCCACTCTTCTTTCTGCCATTGCTCTGAATTTGAAATCTAGATAATTTGTCAGCAATGTTCCTTGGTGAGGAATTACTTAGACCAAATAATGTGTGTCTCTTTTTAAACGTCTGGCTTGAGGCAACAAAACAAATGTTCAATTCCTATACTAAATTATTAACTATGGAAATGGCAACAAAATACCAAGTTGTTTGATACATCATCATTTATATTAACCACTCTTTCAAAGATTGTCCAATACAAGCTTGTACGTAAATGGGGAAAAAGTCAGCTATTTCAACAGTGTTGCTTTTATTAATGTGGTGGGTGTCTAAATACTTAGAAATAAAGACACAGTCCACATCAGAGCATTTGACTTCTACAGCCCAGAAGTGAAATTTGCCAGGGATCTCTGTAAAACAGCCATCTACACCCCGTGTTTACAATGTGTCACAATACATCTGTTGCATCGACAGTCAGATAATCTTCTCCAACTGTTTCAACGGCCCCCCCAAAAGCCACACTTTCCACTATTCAACCCATTGTTGTTTCTACAATATGAATTTGGTGAAATCATCCATGTTGTCATCAGTTTATCTTCTCCCTTTCCTCTTCAAAAATGATGAGATAACAGTAGTATCAGGATCGTTCTGTGTCTCATGGACTTCCAAGAAGCAAGCAGCATAACCTCTATAATCGGGTGATTGAGGTCACGCTGCACTGAAACATTAGTCCTTGGTCAATAGCTGGAAAATTATGGGGGGGCAAAGGAGCACGGCCAGAGAGAGCAGACCTGTTTTAGCTTAAACTGAGCAGCCTGCAAACCTTTTACAGGTCAGGGATGAAATTGTCTTCATGATAGTGTTTTTTTTATCACTTGAAAGGAAACGACTAAATCTTTTGTCCTTTTAGCATGTCATGAACAATATACAAGACCTGTGTCTCGGTTGTAAAAGCTACCAATGTTCGGACATGTCTGGTTGTTTCTTCTAAGCTTTCTATTGCAAGTTCCCCCAATTATCTGATTTGAAACACCCACTCAAGTCCACAAGTCCACAAGGGCTTCAATTCCACCTAGCAACAAGAGACTTGATACATGAAATGGAGGTTAAAATGTTCCATTTGGAAGGATGAAATGAGCAAATTAAGTAATGCATATCATATAGCATGTAAGGCCTACCACCCTGCTAGTGGAGTGTAAGCAAAGGTTAATTGTCAGTTACTGAGAGCATATGAGATTTCTGTCCAGGTGGCAAATACTTCACTGTAAATCTCAGGAACTGTGGCAGTGAGAGGTAGGGTACGGAGATATTTACGACTGTAGATATTCTGCTCTATAGCTACTCATTCATTGACATCTTCTCGGCGGATTCTGGCATATTACTTTTAGTTTCAAATGTGCACATTTTTTAAATATTTTTATATATATAAAAAGATGGGAAAAATGGAAGGATGGAAGTATTCCCAGTTATTTTGCTTTACTACTGTTGTACAATGTGAAACTATTTCCAATAAAAAAATCATTAAAAAAAAAAAAATGTGCACATTTGCTAAGATGCGCGTCTCTTGCGAAAAAAGTTGACCAAATGTTATTTTTCCCCTCGTTTTCTAATCCAGTTTCGTTTGAGTATTTGCTTTATTATGACCTAATCTGCATCTTGCCTTTAAGGGTGATTGTGAGTTTGCATTTCCAATTAGTGAGGCGTTCTTCTGCGCACACAGGGAAAGTAACCTGTTGCAGCATCACTTACAACATAGCTATATGCCCAAAGCAAAATACTCCACAATGTGCATGCATCTGAAATCATTGTGCACCCTAAATACAATCTCCAAACCATATCAATACTTTTACATTCGGAGGTGATATGTTGGGCTTCAAGCCTGAATTATGGTTCTGCGTTAAATCGACGCAGACCCTACGCCGTAGGCTCTGCGTTGGTGTAACGCAGAACCATAAATCAGCCTTCACAGTTGCGCCACAGATTCAGCGCGCCGTGCGTAAACAGCACCGGCAGCTGCTGCATCCTTACCTATCGTCCGCCTGCCAGTCTCCGAGCAACAGGTCTCGGAACCGGTACCGAGGGGGCAGCGGGAGCACCTCCTTCTCCAGTTCCACCATGGTCCTCTTCTTCAAAACACGGAGACAGAGACAAAAACCAGCGCAAACCGCACCTCCACACTGAGGAGGTGCTCCCTTCTGCAACCACCAACTCCGCTACTCTTCCTTATGCTATTCCAGACATACATTAACAATGAACACATTGATACGCTTCATAATACTGTCTGAATATTTAAAAAAAATACAATAAAAACAACTTCTTCCTATTCTGGCACCGGAAAAAAAACGCTGCTCGACTTTTACTTCACAGAGAGGCAACAGGTCGAGGATGCTCATCCGCAGCGCTTGCAGGGGAGGCTCCACTTTCAGCCTGTGACAGCTGGGAAGCAACTAGTTGTCTCTCCCAACAGCATCCTTCCTGCCTCCCTGACATCCACATGGACGCACTGACTGAGACCCTGGAACGCACCGTTGAGCAACAGTGCGCAGTTGCAAAGACTTTTCATCCAATAAATAATAAGAATTATCATGATAATTAAGATAATTGACTAAAACGGTACCCTCAGAACAATTTTCACCAATAAAAACAGGCGTTCTCTTTAGAGATCTGCTCTGAATTTGTGGCACTAATAGTGTACTGTTCTGCAATCCGTCACACGTACACGGTGATCCCCAGAAATGGCCATCTCTCAGTGGAGACGTGTGCGGATCTCAGTGTGCAATGACATGTGTTTATCATGTCTGCGCAGCGAGCCATTATAATCATATTTTAATGTGCTTAATTAAAAACAAAAGCAAAACAAACAAACAAATAAAAGAAAACCATAATAGTTGTACTTCATTGATGTTTCTTTCTAAAGGGTTATATTTCATAGATTGGGAAGACGCTTGGTGAAATAAACATGGAAACCCATCCAATTAATTTAGTGCAACGCTTTGGTGGTGTATATTCATTCTGAGACATTTAACACCATTCTGCAGGGCTTGCCAACTGAGCTCTGAGTGCTGCTGTGCTCTCATCCATATGCTAAATATAATTAAGATACTCCACCAGTGCAGAGGATGTAGGGAAAAGAATTCTCTCAAAATAAACAGCACTACAATGCAGTTCAACAGGACAATAATATTCAGATTTCTCTGAATGTGTGCCATTGAAATGTAAACTTATACAAAAAAAATACTATATGGAACCTTTCTTCTGTAGAACAATTGGATCATTTAACTCAAGTTATAAAGAAGCACTAGTTTTGTAGCCTATATTTGTTTGTCTGTCACTCCAAACCTGAAACCGGATTAATCCTGCATGAGCGCTCGCCCTAAACGGGTAATTAAATTCAAATGTGGTGCTTAGGAAGACTTTTGACCAGAGGCCCAAGTTAATTTAAATAAACAGGTGTTATTCAAATTAACTTCCATAATTAATATTAATCACAACAACCTCCTTTTGAAAAACCAGCATTTCTGTAATCTCCAAACAAAACACTCACTCAGAGAACTGAAAACATTAATTTCCTGTTGATCCGGTGACAAAGCAATGGATCAGAATAAAAAGCGATAGATGCAGAGTTTGGATTGTGTGCAGTTGTCAAGTCAGTGTGTTTATGTGCTCTCACGTCTAATTGCATGATTTATTCACTTTAAGACTGCTGACTTTATGCTCTATTAGAAACACTGAAACTATCATTCAGACTGCATCCGTTTCGCCCTCTGGTGGCCATACGTGCCACATAGAAGAGGGTTCAATTAATTGACAAGTTTAGGAAGGAAACTGATCACTATGTTAGGATGGAAGTTAAATCACTGTGACAGATATATACAGGACTGTCTCAGAAAATTAGATTATTGTGATTTTCTGTAATGCAATTACAAAAACGTCATACATTCTGGATTCATTACAAATCAACTGAAATATTGCAAGCCTTTTATTATTTTAATATTGCTGATCATGGCTTACAGCTTAAGAAAACTCAAATGTCCTATCTCAAAAAATTAGAATATTCTGGGAATCTTACTCTTAAACTGTAAGCCATAATCAGCAATATTAAAATAATAAAAGGCTTGCAATATTTCAGTTGATTTGTAATGAATCCAGAATGTATGACATTTTTTTTTTTTTTTATTGCATTACAGAAAATAAAGAACTTTATCACAATATTCTAATTTTCTGAGACAGTCCTGTAAAGACAAAATAACAACAGATATTAAGTGTAAAGCAAAAGCACTTCAAGTGGAGGGATGTGGCTGTGTAGTCATGGTAACAACAAAAAAGTCCCAGGCCATATCAGAAGACATGCTTCATATGTTTCAAGCCTAATTTAAACCCCATTTAATCTTGCATTAACAATTTGCATATGATGATGGAGCAAGTTGTTCCAAATGACAAGGCTTTTTCCATTCACATGTTTTCATCAGTAAAAGAACTTTGGCTGCATAAAAAATATACACACAGTTTTAAAAAAAAAAAGAAAAAAAGAAAAGCTATTTAAAAAAGGTATAAAATACTTTTTTGTCAGTCTTTGTCTCGGTTTCTCCATTGAAAGGGGAAAGCTCTAATCCAAAGTCACATTGACAGAAGCTAAAGCGTCCACGGCCCAGCCGGGGTACTGATCCCGCAAGGGAAACATCCTCTTCATGAACGTCCTTATAAACTCCGGGAAACGGCCTTCCACAATGCTCTGCCTCACAGAGCGCATCAGGGTGAGCTGCAGATAAAAATGTTTGATGAATTTTGGGGGAAGTGGAAACAATGTGATTACTATAGATTCTTCTACTGTGCAGCTTCAGAACATCCTCGGTCAGTTACAGGTCAGCGTCCTCCAAGGAGTTCTGTCTTATGTGCCCACTTCATGAAGGCAGTAGGCTAAAGTAACATGGATGACTTCTCACAGAAATGAAAATATGGTAAGACTTAAAAGAATTGTCATATTACAGGGTTTATCTGTCACAAGGTGAGGCGTCTATTGACTTTGGAATATAAGAGCAGAAATGTGAATTTAAAAAGAGTCAGTTAGGAGATTTACATTGAAGATTTTACTAATACTGACCTGGTAGGCAATGTTGTGGATGGTTACGTGATGCATAGCTGCGGTGTCACTCTTAAAAAGAGCATGCAGGTAGGCACGGCTATGTCTGAAATAGTTAACAAAACAACAAATTATTTACATGCATATGCAACATAGTTTGAACATCTTGCCATAGCATATGCAGGACTGTCTCAAGAAATTGGAATATTGTGATTTTCTGTAATGCAATTAAAAAAAAAAAAATGTCTTAAATTCTGGATTCATTAAAAATCAACTGAAATATTGCAAGCCTTTTATTATTTTAATATTGCTGATCATGGCTTACAGCTTAAGAAAACTCAAATATCCTATCTCAAAAAATTTGAATATTCTGAGAATCTTAATCTTAAACTGTAAGCCATAATCAGCAATATTAAAATAATAAAAGGCTTGCAATATTTCAGTTGATTTGTAATGAATCCAGAATTTAAGACATTTTTGTTTTTTTAATTGCATTACAGAAAATAAAGAACTTTATCACAATATTCTAATTTTCTGAGACAGTCCTGTACTGTTGTTGTTGATAGATTTTCTGGACCTTGTAGGCCAAATAAAGGCACCACGAGACATAATTCTTCAAATGTGGCTCCACTGTGAAGTGTGTTTTGTTCTGGATTTACCTCTTGCAGGTGGGACACCAGCAGTCAGGATCTATGGGCTGAAAGTCCTTGGCATACTGCTTTTGTTTCACCTGGAGCGATCCCCAAGGCACCAAGGCAGAGCCGAACCTCTGAGAGAGAAACAACCATCACAGTAAAAAAGTCAGTGGAGGATGTGAATTATAACTCTTAAAAAGTCAATTTAAAGGGCGATGTTGCAGCACGCCAGGGAAACAGAACTTACTGCAGTTCGGGTTGGAAATACACAGTCAAACATGTCACATCCCAAAGCGACACATACCACCAAGTCCACAGCATACCTGCAGCATGTGAGGAACATACATTTTTTATTAAATGTCATTATGACAGATAAGCAGCACAGTTATCGTAATGAAGCAAACGTACCCAACACCCATAAGGTATCGAGGTTTTTCACGAGGCAGGCGGTCAGTGCTGAGTGTGACCATCCGCCAGAAGTCATCCTTCTCCTCTCCTCCACTTAAACCACCAATAGCAAAACCAGGAACGTCGCGCTTGGTCATTTCTATGGAGACAAAAACACTTAAAATGAAGTTTCTTACAGTAAAATGGCTTACATGTGGATAATTTACAACTAACTGCACTTGACATTCCAGTGTGAGGGAATGTTTGACCTTTAAAGATCTTTATACAACATTTAAGTTCCTCAAACATGACTCAGATTCCATGTCACAAGTCACCTGCTACCTTCTTGTATTCATACACAAATAACTAGATTTTCAAAGTATTTTAACATCTATTTAGGGACACCATTCAGCTACATTTTTAAAGCACTTGTCAAACACGTCCATCCAAAGTGCTTTGAAAAGCAGAACAAAATAGATCATGATAATAACATGATTAAATAAATTAAATGATTCACAACATGTACAGTACATTACAAATGATAATAAATATAACAAACCAGGATCTCAGAGAAAGAGGTAAGTGTTAAAAACCTGCCACAGGGCAGGAGTTTTACCATCTAAACAGGCTTTGCGCAGCTCTGCATCCAGTCCTCCTTGGATAATGGCAAAGAGGTTCTGTTTGTCTGGATTTTTATTGGCTGCTATGCAACGATCCAACCAGCGAATGGATCGGTGCATGGCTTCCTTCACTCGTGGCCCCTTCACAGTGCTGCTGACCACGTCATCTAACTGCATCATGATGTCGGACCCTACAAATGCACGAAGAAGCATAAAAGATGCAGTCAAGGAGCCACTTGAAAACTGAGGAAAGGAAAAAAAAAGTACTAAAAACAACTCACCTAGACTGTTCTGTATACTGATGGACTTCTCAGGACTTAACAAGATCTCTTTGCCATCATAAGGAGACCTGAACTTGACCCCTTCCTCCGTGACCTCTGAGAGTTCAACAAGAGACACCATCTGAAACCCTCCACTGTCCTGGAAGAATAGAAGAAAAATGGACAAAAGTCTTAAAACTAAAGCCCAAAAGTAAAACCAATTGATCCAGCCTCTGGTTCTGTTTCATCAAGGGATTAAAAGCTCTACTCACAGTTAAAAGATTTCTCTTCCAGTTCATGAAGCCATGCAAACCGTTCGCTTTCTCGATCAAATCAGGACCCTGTGGAAAGTAAAATGAACATTGCAAGGCACATCAGAATCTGAACCAGAATCAGCTTTATTGGCCAAGTATGAAGACGCCAGACAGGGAATTTGACTCTGTTATTTCACTCACTACAGTAAATAGACAAATGGCTGTTATATACATATACACATTTTTTTTTTTTAAGTGAAAGGTACAGCAGTATGAGGTAGACATGGTCAGAGGTGTCACAAGTATTCACAATCATTACTCAGGTAGAAGTATAGATACTACAGTTTAAAAATACTCTTGTAGAAGTTGAAGTATCAACTCAAGTTTTTTTCTCAAGTAAAAGTATAAAAGTACTGGTTTCAAAACTACTTAAAGTATAAAAGTAAAAGTAATGTAAGGGGGAAAAAGCCATTAAGGACAAAATCCATTGAATATGAATGCATCTTAGTATAATGCAAATATATTAAAGAACTATATGTGTACTATTGAGCATTAACATGTGTTTCAGAGAGCAGAAGATATGATGACTAGTTGCCTATAAGTATTGTAATGGTGCAAAAAGTCAAACTTCAGAGGCACGTTATCATTTATCCTAACCTTTATTGGAATGTACATCCAAGTTTAGTTGCAGGAATCCGAGGGCAAAGGATGTAAGAACAAAACTGGACAAGAACATCTGTGCCACAACCACAACCAAATTCACTCATCTTAATTTAACTGGATAGTTTTTTTTTTAAAGGCCGAAATGAAATAGAGTAACGAGGATGTTTTTAAAATGTAAGGAGTAAAAAGTACAGATAATTGCGTGAAAATGTAAGGAGTAAAAGTAAAAAGTCGTCTGAAAAATAATCACTCCAGTGAAGTATAGATAACCAAAATTTCTACTTAAGTAAGGTAACAAAGTATTTGTACTTTGTTACTTGACATCTCTGGACATGGTTAATGAAAGGTGCATTGTTACAGCATATGATTGAGGTTATTATTATTATTTACATAATTTACATTTTTATTTACATTTACAGTAATAAAAATAGGTTTTAATTATTTAAATGCACGGTACCTACCGGCCTCATCCCAAGGTGGTAAGTATTTCCAAGACAAATCTGACATCCAAGACTCTCCAGTTGATCCACAGTGATCCCCTTCAGGGTCCCCTGCGTGCCCACCGGCATAAAAACCGGGCTGCTAACGGTGCAGTGTGGCAGTACCACATCACAAGCTCTTGCTTTCGTCACGGGACACTCAGCAACAATTCGCAGAGTGAGAGGAGCAGCGGCATTAAGAGTTTTCTTAAAAGCCATGTTGTTTCCACAAGTATTTGCATTCAGTCCGCGTTCTACGGCGGCAGCCATGTTTCAATAACCACATGACACGCAGAATGACAACTGACAACCAGATTGACCAATAGGAAACGAGATTCCTGTTTGTGGTGGTGAACGGACCAATCACGGCGCAGAGGCGACAGAATCAGCCAATCAAAAACGTTGCTTTGAAAAAAAAAAGCACAAAGGGGCGGAGCTACGCGCACCGGTCGTCTCCTCTGACCGGATGGCGTTTGTGTGGAGGAAGTTTTGTTTTGCGAGTTTTCCGTCCGCTTCAACTGCTTTTCATTAGTAGGACCTAAAATTATGTTTATGTAAAGCGCGCTACAATTAAACATTCGGTTGTTCAAAGGAAGACTACACCACCTGGGTTTTGTGTGGCGACGGGATTCAACAGTTTGAGTAACCCGAGAGCACCTTGCTGCTAAGCTAACGGTGCCTGGCTAGCGTCATTATTCTCCCGGTCTGCGTTGTGTCGGAGCTGCTGTCGGAGCTCGGGAACCATGGGGAACCGGGGCATGGAGGAGCTGATCCCCCTGATCAACAAGCTCCAGGACGCCTTCAGCTCCATCGGGCAGAGCTGCAACCTCGACCTGCCGCAGATCGCCGTGGTCGGCGGGCAGAGTGCAGGGAAGAGCTCCGTCCTAGAGAACTTCGTTGGCAGGTAAACAGGACTGGTTAATAAGTTATGTTTCCATACCGTCTCAAATGGTGACAGAATATGCATGTATATGTATGTATGTATGTATGTATGTATGTATGTATGTATGTATGTATGTATGTATGTATGTATGTATGTATGTATGTATGTATGTATGTATGTATGTATGTATGTATGTATGTATGTATGTATGTATGTATGTATGTATGTGTGTATATTTATGTAATGTGCCATAAAGCCAACTATAAGTTGATTGAATTACTAGTAGGTAACGTTATGCACTTGTCGTGATCAACACCTTTACTTTATATTTTACATTTACTTTACGTTATGTAGTAAATTCAGGTGACTTTATTAATCCCTTTGGGAGGTTCCCTCTGGGAAATTGTCATCTCCATCTCACACACACAGCACTGTCATATACACATCAAACCCCACCCCACAAACCAAACACCCATATAAAGATAAGACAACAAATTAAAAATAGAGATAAAAAGTGCAATGCCATAAAAAGATTTGTATGGATAGAAAAAGTCAATAAACAGACTTATCTTAATAAGTTATGTGTCTATACCATCTTAAATTGTGACATGATAATATATGTATGTGTGTGTGTGTGTGTGTGTGTGTGTGTGTGTGTATGTGTGTGTATATATATATATATATATATATATATATATTTATAATTATAATTAGGGCTGGGCGATATGGACCAAAAGTCATATCTCAATATTTTCTAGCTGAATGGCGATACTCGATATATATCGATATTTTTTCTGTGCCATAATTGGGGTTTCCCCCAAAGCATTATAGCATAGCATCTCTGTTAGCTTCATTTTTTTCTGAGGCAAACCCTTAAAAAAACAGTCAGTTTTAATACAAAGCCACGTGCCAAATGTCACACAGGTACCTTTATTAACAGAGGTCTGCACAATATCAAAATGTATAAAACAAATGAAATAAAAATAAACTGCCTTCAAGTCAATTTGTCACAAAATAAGCTATATCAAAATAAAAAAAAAATATATTATTTTTTTATTTATTTATTTTTAAATCGATATAAACGATATTGTCTCGTACCATATCGCGTTTGAAAATATATTGATATATATTCAAATCTCGATATATCGCCCAGCCCTAATAAATATATATATATATATATATATATATATATATATATATATATATATATAATGTGCCATAAAGCCAACTATATATGTATGTTGTATGGATAGAAAAACATGAATAGCCCACAATGCATGTACTTTGCTCATTAGGTTATTTGTAGCTTCTGCAACTGTCCGTCAAATATGAGGTGTATTTTATTTTGGTTCAGAAAGGATCGACTCTAAAATTCTCACTAATCTGAATAAGTCATAGCATAGGTGTACATTGTAATTGTGTTGCAGATACCGGTAGTCTAAGAATCTTTGTAGATTTGCCTTCTCCCCCTGTGATTTTGGTATAATTCAATGGCATACCTTTAAAGTCCTCGAGGATTTACATTTACAGTGACTGTTTCAGCTATTCATTGGACTATTATTGACACTGAGCTTGTTTTATATCCAGAAGTGTAAATTAAAAAAATAAAATAAATCAAGGCAAATGAGGAAAAGAAGTGGGCACAGAGAGCCAGCAGAGATGTGTGTTTTGCACCTGAAATGATCCCCAGTGTGTTTTTTATTAGACTTTTCTTTTTTAGATCGAAACAGATGTTGACATTTTCTCCAGAACTTAATATCTGTGAGAGACAGAACTTCCCTTAGCATCTTCCTCTTTTGTTTAGCCTTTGGTAAAAGTTTGAAATTAAAGGAAATAGGTTTGTCCAACTTCACTCTTTATAATGTAAAGTTTTGAAGTTAAAGTGTTTCCCAAGAGCTTGGCTGTATTGTCGCTAACAAGTTGGTGCGTTTGTCCTCTCCCACACCGACAGTGAGTGCAGATAAAAAAACAAGACAAGCTGGTTCTAAGGCAGCCCGTTGAACAGGTTTCCCTCCCATCTATTGACACTCAGGGCTTAACCCAACCCACTCGGTGATCTCACAAGCTTGCCTGTAACGTAGAGGAGGTATTGTTGGCTACTAAGTTGGAATGTACACCAGTCTGTGGTGATAAACACACAAGAAAAAGCAAGATGTAACTGTTCTCAAGGACGATCCCACTTGTAGAATAGACTTTCACTCAGTCCACATTTATTCAGATGAATGGGATGTTGTATTTTGAAACCACTTGACACACATCAGCTGCAATTATCCTGAGGCATTTCATGATGACCTCAATCTTACTGCCTGTGCTGTCCGTCTGTTTTCCGCCCATTTTCGAGCCTAGTGTCTATCCGTTTGCAGAAATTATATTCGTATTGCAGTGACACAGACTCTCGAGTACGGTCATACTTGTATGAGGTATGTAAGTGGTGTGCTTGAGTTTATAGGAAATATTTAATTGGACACTGCAAGTTGCAAGTGGGCAGATGACATACTGAGAGCAGACATGGTTGAAAACTAGAAATCAAACATACATTTTAAAGTGAAGTCTGACTTCAGTTTGGATACACTTGGATGGATTCAGACATCATAAAAACTAGTAGGCTTATGACTCATTGTTGATTGAATGGCCTTTTCCTACCTTAGAGAGTGGCCAATACTTTAAAAACTTGTGATGTCTTGATACATGTTCATTCTTTTCTTTCTTTAAATGATGAAAAAAAGCCTTTGTGTCATTCTCTTGAAGGTTAATTCAAATGCGTTGTCGTGACACCCCAAACTGTTATTTTCAGTTCTGTTATGGTTCCTCTATAATTCCTAGTGAGCTGAGCTCGTCTTTATTGAGGTGTATATTATTTTTGAAAGGGAGGCTTTATGCGTGTGTCCCGGGGGAAGAAAATAATCCCTCATTTACTATTCACAATAGCAACAACAATAGACAGTCATGCAGTTCTGGGAAGAGATGCATCTCACGATAGACTGTGTGATTCAGACATGGAACGCAAATGATGATCATTTTCTTTCTTGTCTGGACTTCAAGCTGATGTTAGTTGATGCATTTGCCGAGTGACCTAACTTGCCGCTTCACTCTTTTTAACAAAAAAAAAGTTCTGCTTTTATACATTTCTGTTGTTAATTGATGTTGTGACATTTCTTGGCCTCAGTGGAGAAAGGGGAAGCCATGAGTAGAACATGTTTGCTTTGTAGTTATTTTACCTCGGCCCTGTATTTTCAGGCTGTCTGAGTAATCCATCTCGCTGAAATGATTTGGGCCTCTGCTTACTTCAGGTTTGCTACAATATAGCTACTTTTGGCTGGGAGATCTGCATACTTGGGTGGACAGAAGATGATTAAATCATTGTGACTCAACATCATCATGTTGTGGAGCGGGAGGAGAGGACCAAAATGCAAGAATGGAGACAGGAATTCCAAACAAAGTCTTTATCTTAACTAAAAGCGCTGCAGTGCAGGATCCCAAGAAAAAACTAAATGTTCAAGCATGATTTGAGAAGAGATAAAACAAGACAAGGATGCAAAACAAACCTCAAATTGGAAGTACACAAAACGGGTGAGCGAAGATTTGAGGCAATAATCCGACCACGAACTGATATACAGTATAGCATAAACCTAACTAGATCACTCCTGACTATAACAAAACTACAACAACAAACCTACACAGGCAGCAGATGAAACAGACCTTAAATACATATTAGGACAATGGGGATCAGTGGGAACAAGGTGATCAACATAAGGGAAAACAAGCAGACACAGACTCTACAAAATAAATTAACTTCCAAAGTAAACAGATAAATACATAAACCAAAGAAAAAATACTAAATATAGTATAATATTCATCAGTTATTATTAGTCAAGTTCAAGTGGTATCCTAATAGTGAGTCATATCACACCTGGGAAATGATCAATAATGATGTCAAGTGAGTAATGTAATATGAGAACATCATTAATGGACTAATGATCAATTAGATTAGATTCAACTTTACTGTGATCACACATGTATAAATACAAGGTAACCAAATACAGTTTGGCATCTAATCCGAAGTGCAAGAGCAGCAAGTGCAATATCTACAGTATGTACAGTTAAGAGCAGTTTAGTACGGATAAATGATGTAAGCAGTTGTGTACAGGTAAGGGCAGAAACCCAGAAATCACAATAGTTTTAATGATGTGGATCACAAACCTGTCTTTTTTAGCCATTCTTTTCTGAGTTGCAAATTCATTTCACCAGCTGGGGGTTGAGTTAACATATCTAGCACTGCAAGCTGGTCTGGGTGGGGGTAGTTATCAGATCTCTTGCAAATAGGCTACGGTCAACCGAGATATTTGTAAGGTTTTGGAACAGTTGTTGTAAGTTTTAAGGCACTTGCATACTGGCATTGTATATCATTCTTGTAAAAGTTTGCTACTAATTTCCCTCCATTAGCCTTTACATACTGGCCCAAGCAAGATTGAAAAATCCTGCAAATGCTCTTTTTTACATAGGTAGCAACGGCATTTCGGAAAAAAGTGACTCGGTGTGGTGTACGTAAAATGTGATGTAAGAAGTCTCATTCATTGAGCGTGTGTACACACACACCAGTAAATCAAAACAATAATAGCAGAGGAGACGATGCCATCCGCTTTCTTCATGTTGTTGTATGAGACGGAGCCTGTTGTGTGTGAGCGTGCATCAACAAGAGTGATGGTGTGTGCGGTGCACTGACGTGTGGAGAAGTTGACCAGTTTGAACAGTGTAGCTTGACATGTACAGCATCATTGCAGCAAAAAAAAGAGCTGCGGCTCCTCAAACTGGAATTGTTTGGGTCTTCCCTACCATCTGCTGTCTCGTTTTGTGAACAGGGTTTAACCATGAGTGCTGCTCCTCCCTGGAGCTAAGGGAAGCTCCTGTGCTCTTACATACAGACACTGAGATCAGGAAAAGGGGAACATGTTCTGCATAGAAAAGCCAGTGTGTAAGGGTCTTTTCAGACATGACAGAATTGTAGTGTCATTCTATGTTATATGACCAATTTAGCAAAAGTTTTATTTGATAATTGCAAACTATCTGGAAAGATGAAATTGGTTAATGAAGCGGCTCTTGTAGAAAATATCTTGAAGTCCCGAAACTGATGTGTAACACAGTGGACCTCCGTCTCAGGAAAAGGTCAACACACTCAAATGGCAGTGATGGAAGGTGTCTTGCATTGAGCAGTTGGGTTTTGGTAGTCAGGGAAGAGGCTTTGCATCAACGACTGCCTCCTGTTACTCAGAGTGGCAGTCTCATACGGGCATGTGGGTAGCCATAATTATGTGTTCACTGTCATGCCAAGGACCCATAGAATAAGTCTCAGCAAACCACTAACACATTTTTAGTGTACTGTGCCTTCCCTTGAGCAATTACTGTGACCTCAGAATTTCACACTCTGGTTTCCATGGTTAAAAGTATAGATTGCTCATGCTCTCCATACTCAGCAGAAAGGAGCATCGTCTCTGGACTAAGTTCCTTCAGAGTTGTTCTGCCCGTTTGCAGGAGTCTGTTGGGGGACAGGTGGAGGAGAGCTAGCATTCTCTCCCTCTCTCCTGATTTTGCTTTCTTAGAGCGAAGGAGGCCCACAAACTGATGCTCTTTGCTTGCCCATGCATAATGTATGAAATGATACACAATCTGCTGAGCCTCGTCTATCATTTACAAGTCATCAATAATGGAATACTGGCTTCTTCTCAATATGCCATTGCCGTTTATCCAATTCTGTCAACAAAAACTGGGGGGTTCAGTTCTGTCTTTACTTGTGTATTTTCAACAGGGTAAAAAAAATAGCATGATATTCTGTTTAAACCACATATCTGCATTTGCTTTAATTTTGCTGCTGTGAATGTTTCACCATAGTCATCTGCGAGGCAATGTTTGACTACTACAGTACAAAACCAGGGAGAGTCATTAGCATCTGTAGAGTGGCCTGGATTGAAGGACTTCCAAGTGATATGTTAGCCAGCTAGTGGAAAAAGTAGCCTGCAGTGGGAGATCTGAACACAGCTCTATTTAAGGAAATTCTCAGCTATTTGGTCAGTAGCCAGTGCTTATGGACATCAGCTGTTTTGGATTTTTATTTTTGAATGTATTTTCATTCATTCGGCACTTTTTAATCCTCATATTGTACATTTCTGTTTATTTCTGTTTATACATTTTACTTTATTCTATCTCTTATTTTATCTCTATATATTTGTTTGCTTTTATATTTTTATTTTTATTTTTACTGTATTGCACCAATCACCACAACAAATTCCTTGTGTGTGTTAACAAACTTTGCAATAAACCCCCTTACTGATTCTGATTCTTGCTGTCATCTTTTGCTTTCTCTTCTCACCCTTCTCAGGGACAAGTCTCCCTTGGCCCTCTTATGCTGCTGATTGAATTTATTTAGCTCTTTACCTCTATACAGTTTCCTGTCTTGCTTCAAAACCTCTCCCAGAGCTTTCTATACAGTCCGCCATGGGGGACAAATGCCTGCATGCTTCACATTATGTGGATGACACAGCACCGGCGCTGAAACACAGACTTGTGGATTTTTGTTGACATAGGGACTTTTGCAGTGGGTACTGTCCAGAATGATCTCCAGTGTTTTGACTACAGGACTAGGTCTAGGAATAGCAACAATTATGTAGTACAGCAACTTTAATCTTTTTACTGTGTTGCAGGCATGGGGCACTTTGGCTCTGTTCAGACTATGCACCAACATGCGTTCTAAGAAATTAGATCACAAGTGCTTAGCATTTGTGTTACACATCTGGGATTAAAATGGGTATTGAATGTGTCTTGAGTTATCTAATCTAACTAGGGCTGCAGCTATCCAATATTTTGGTAATCGATTATTCTATCGAATATTCCATTGACTAATTGGATAAAACTTACTTTTGCGTAATTAAAGGCCCATTATAAATATATAATAGAAAACAAGACAGATCACTTTATAAAAACAACCAATATGTTTCATTTTATAAGGAAAATTGACATTTATTTACATATTATGCAAACTTGTAAACTGTTGGTTAAATTTTCCGATAAAGATAAATAAAATTATTCAATCTTAACATAACCATAAAATAAATGTTATTGTTTTCATCTTTTTTTTTTAAGTGTCAAAAATAAAAAATATTATTAAACACTGCCTTTAAATTGTGCAACTTTACATTTAGAACCAATACTGTCTCTTCCTGTCATTACTTTCGCTTTGCTGCATTTGCTCATTGTCACTGTTTTCGGTCCGAGTACAGCTAAACTGTTCACACACATTACGAAAAGCCCCCTGCCGTCTTCCGCTTTAGGGGACACATACCTGTAAGCACGTTGTCACACTAAAAAGAATCTGTGCGAAATGTAAGCTTTAAATTTATGTTTTAATTAATTTAACAAAGCTTTGAGGCAGAGGAAATTCCTCAATTTTAAAACATTTTTTGGTTTGTTTTTATTTTTTATTTATAATCAAGTTACTCGAGGTACTTGAGGAATCGTTGCAGCCCTAAATCACAAACAATTTTGTCTGCAAATTGAAATGACTCATAGCCTCAGCTGATGGCTTCACTTTTGTAGACACTTCCTGAATCCCTCCCACGATGCTTTTGTGTTCATACTACAAACAGAATGTGGACACAAGTATCCCCAGACCACCTTTGAACACATGCTGAGTGATCGTGAATCCGTCCTGGAATGTGTTCAAACCTTGTTAGTGTTGGCCACTTCCTAGAATGCATTTTAATGCCAGCTTTGATGGACCTCTTTCGAGTCTGAATCAACAGGCAGGCTGAGTAACTCCTTAGCTTTTTCAGGTCTGTAAAGCTGAATAACAAAAAGAGAGGAAAAAGTGACAGTGAGTTAGTGCTTTGTTCAGGGCTGACAGAATTATTCCATGACTGAGTCTAGTGATTAATACCAGATGTAGTCTGTTTGTAGAGCAGCAGAGGGACACTGAGAGTTTGCAGGAGAACAGGAACATGGAGGATTGGGTGGAGGCACCTCATCTGTAGGCTGACTAAGCAACATTAAGTATGTGGTTAAAGACTAGTCTGGCATCCTGTCGCTTTAAGAGAAATGATCAGGCAAATTGTGTGGAAGCTTTTATTGTTTCCTGTAATCTTGTATCTCAGTAACGTACAGCTGCATTGGTTACTGCTTTGTTTGTTTGTTTTTCTGCTAATGTGCCATGCATTACATTTCATGTTGCAAACAGTGGGTAAGTGGCAGCCAAGAACATCCATAAAAACATGACAAGTGTCAGGGTTGAGGGTTCTGTTGTCACAGCGTTATCGCGGCTGCCTCTCTTCTGTATTGACACAGCTCTGCTTTACATAAGAGCCAGCAGAAACCATTGGCCTCTTCTCTATCTCTGATGATGTATTTTTGCATTTGGGTTGTTGATACTTGTCTGTCAATACTGTAACACATAATATACATTCATCCCAGAGGATTTCTTATACGCCCTTATTTGAGTTTGAATGCAAAACTGACTTTCTCAGTCTAATTCAGTTAAAGCCTGTCTCACAAAACCCTCTCATAATTGGTCCTTGCAAAGTCATAACTTACACAACTGTTCCTAATGTTTTCTTATAAAATCTTCAAAAATACACTCACAACTGAAACCCAAGGCTTATTGAGCCTATATGCGATACAGGAGTTGCAGCATGATTTTTGACTTTTCTGTTACCCACCTGGTGATGGTTATGTTACTTAAATGTTCCCATCTGTAACCTGGGTCAGTTCAGTACATTTTTCACAATGAGATTGTGCTGAAAAGGAGGGTCAGTATCAGCCATCTGTGGCCATACTGCAGAAAAAAAGTCTTAAGTATTTGAAAATAAAATTTTAACCACTGCTGGTGGGAAGTCTCTGGATATATATTCTGGGCCCCCTCATACGGTGATGATGTCCTTGAGTTAAGTGCAAAAATCCCATTGCTATGGCAGTCTGTTTCATATAGCAACTCAGTATAAAAAAGGGAGTGGACTGTGATTTAGTGGAAAAATATGTCAACTTGTTTTTAAAAGAAAAAAAAGGATAAAAATGAGGGAAAAAATCTCCTTTAAGACTGACAGGATACTGTATGTATGAAAAGAAAAACAGACGTGCATAACAGTGGATTGTACATGGGTCATTTTGTCATTTTAGTTTGTGACTGTTATATTTAATCTTTGTAATTTTGTGTACTGGAGCCCTGTGACAAAATAACTTCCTGCAAGGGATAAATAAAGTATATTAAATTCAATTAACACATCTGTACTGGGACTTGGGCTGTAGTGGTATTAAGTATGATCAAGAAGAAAGGCAGACTATTAAGGTTGTCTTTTAAACCTCACACCCTTTGATTCTTGACCCACAATGAATTGTCTTGTGTCTCTGTTTTGATAAACTGCAATTTAACCTGGATATACCACATTTTGTGTGTTTGGAGAATGTTGCACTATGAAGGACATTTGGAAAACCTAATTTTGAGGGAGATCACACAGATAAGTGTAAGAGTAGAGAACTATGCCTATAGTGTTTTCCTTTTTTATTATTAACCAAACAGTGAATGATACTCCTGTTGATGGTACACATTTCTCTTATACAAAGCCCCGGGACCTAAAAGTTTAATAGCATAATCTGGACTGGCCTATTAAATGAAAGCTATATCTAAACAAAGCCCTATAAACAAGTCTTAGATTTGAATGGCTGTCTTTTCACGTCTTCCTTCTGTCAACAACTTATTGTTTGTTTTATAAGTTATCCAAAGAAAGCTATTTTGACCTAATCAAGCATTAGTATATTTCTCTGTGTTTTCTGTGTCACCATGATCCATCCTGCTTGCCAGCAAATTTAGTGTAATTATTTGTAGGTTTTCTAGAAAAGACTTGGGACGGTTCATTACTGCTACTGCTAACGTTAGCATGGTTAATCTGAATTACTCTACTCTTTCTATCTGTTCTTTGGGGTGTGATCCTTTGTCTCTTGAGGGGAAGCACCCACTCATGTAGGCCATTTGATACCGCTTTATGACCACAGATGCATTCCACTTGCATTACGTAATAGGAGCACAGTAAAGTCAACAAAATAGGATTGTATATTTTCAAATATTTCACTGCTGGTTTTATAATTGTAAACAGACTCAAGAACATGAGTTACGAAGCTGAACCCCACACAGCCGACTGTGTGAAACATTGTCTCAAACCTTTTATGGGTACTGCTGCAACTGATCTTTGGTTTTCATTTTTGGGTGGACGTGAAAAGCTGTTAAAGGCTCTTCAGCTTGCATTTAGAAAAAAAAAAAAAAAAAAGAAGCTGTTATTCCAATAAAATTCCCATGGGTCCCCCATTGTTTCCAGGAAATAGCTTCATTATCTGTGTTGATTGGATTGACCATAAAACCAGTCTGCAGTGTTTCCCACAGAATCAGGTAATACCGGTGCTCTGTGGCGATGGGTGGGGTCGTTTCTTCGAGACATATTTCTGTTGCAGCTGAATTTGGAAGCAACCTCTTTTTCAAGAACATTAAAGTCATGCACCAACAATAAGTCTCCACTGACTGTTTTAAATGCAGAGGATCAAAGACTCTCGGACACAAAAAGTTCAAAAGGTTGCTCCAGCTTCTTACACAAGATTTACAAGTGGAGTCTGAAAAAAACCTCTAAATGTTGCGTAATTTAGTTGGTATTGATCAAGCAAGTACATCAAGCAGAGAGGGATCATTGTGTCTGTGTGTGTGTGTGTGTGTGTGTGTGTGTGTGTGTGTGTGTGTGTGTGTGTGTGTGTGTGTGTGTGTGTGTGTGTGTGTGTGTGTGTGTGTGTGTGTGTGTGTGTGTGTGAGAGAGAGAGAGAGAGAGAGAGTGAGCGAGTGACCGAGTACAAGAGTAGTAGATGGATGTATAAAACTGTTTCTTACAGCTCTGCAGTTTTAGATTTCCCAAATTTGGATCATGAAAAATAATTATAAAAAACTCAGACTAGGCTACTAAATATTTTTGAGTGGACATTATTAAATAGGGGGAATCATGCAATATCTTGTCGGAAAATGATTGTCCTTTGTAGTTGAGAGAGAAGTTAAAATTTAAAAGTGAACTTAAATTTGAAATGTTATGTCATCTGATCCGTCAGTTACTCTGTAAACCAGAATCCCTCAATTTAAGCAAAAATGGGACTGCAAAATCTGCACAATGTGAAATGTTCCTTTTCCTCTCAATTTATGAGTGGCCATGCTGCGAGGAAGTTGTCTGTAATGAATAATTGAAAATGTATCTGTTGTTTTCATTTGTTTATCCGTTGTTTTCAACCTTTTTTTATTCCCTACATTTATTTGTATTGTTCTCTTGTCTGTCTTTCTTATTCAGAGATTTTCTGCCGCGTGGGTCAGGCATCGTCACCCGCAGACCTCTCATTTTGCAGCTGGTCAACAGTAATACAGGTCAGTATCTGTGCACAACCCGTTTCTTTTCCTCACTGCCCTTCATATGTCACGGTGCCTCAAGCTAGGCATGCTGTTTGCTACTTGTGTCTTGAATTTAACTTAGTTTTTCTCTCTGACTTTCCTGTTTCTTTCTTTGTCCTTTATTCCTATATCTGTAGAATATGCGGAGTTCCTGCACTGCAAAGGGAAGATGTTTGTGGATTTTGATGAAGTGCGGAGGGAAATTGAAGCGGAAACCGACAGAATAACGGGATCTAATAAAGGCATCTCCCCCGTCCCAATTAACTTGAGGGTCTTTTCTCCAAACGGTAATGGACACATTTCTGTTCAAACGAAACACAATCATCTCAGGTTCTTTGCATCACATTAGGTCAGATAACATGACATTATTTAAGATGGTAAACCAAAATAAAATGTTACTCTGTTTATACTATGATGTATATCATTATTATGTCTTTAGTTGCATCAGAGCCATATTATGTGTTTTCTGATATGCTATCTATGTAAGAAGTCAGTAAAGGACACTTGTCTTTGGCCAGCCACGCGGTACTTACTACAGGATTACTACTTACTTACTACTTACTACAAAATGAGGTGAATACAATGAGATGAATCAACGATGGTACATAACAGGTTACACGGTATCATTATTTATCAAACAAAAACAAAGCCAAAGTGCATAGGAACTGTGTATGTTTTTTTTTTTTTTTTTTTTTTTTAAACTTATCCCCATCGTGCTTAATTTATCATGATTGATGTGACACAGTGCCGTAAGCAATACACAGGTGTCAGAAAAGACAACCAATATGGAAGCTGAAATTGTGGCTGGTTCTTGCTGAAAGATGGGGCAAGAGACCATGACAGCTAGAGGATGTTTCCTAAAACTAAGCAACTATTCCTTCAAATCTGGAAACTGGTTTTCTCATATCAAACAAGTTGTTTGTGCTGCTTTAACTCAAGGTCAGAGTGGAAAGACTTTAGTAGAGATCATAGAGGAGCAGTTGTTGCGGCCTATCAAGCCGGTAAGTCATACCCAAACAATTTAGTGTCCTCCTGCATAAATGGAAAAGATTAGAAGAAATATGAGACATATGACCATGATCCACACTTTAGGGAAAAACAAAGCAGCATTTCAACACAAGCACCTCAGTACCAACTATCAAGCACATATAATGGAGAGTTGATGGTTTGCTCTTCTTCTGCAGCCACAGCAGAGCACCTTGCAGCTATTGACTTGACTATGACCCCCTTTAAACTTCCAGAGTGAAATGTGAAGTCAAATGTACAGCAGCTAGAGCTTGACCATACGTGGGTCATCCAGTAGGATAATGACCCCAATCTCACTAGCAAATCTACAACAGAGAGCTGACGAAAAAAAAGAAGAAACCATGGTGTTGCAATGGTTCAGTCAAAGTCCAGACCTCAACATCATTGAAACACTGTGATTGGACCTTAAATGAGGGTGCATGAACAAACACCCAAGAAATTCAATGAACTCGAGCAACACTGTATAGGAGTTGGTCAAAATGCCTGAATTAAGCGCTAATTGTGAACTTACAAGCTATTGAATCATTAAATCTATTTCAGCTTTGACACATCGCTTCTGCATTTTGGCTTCGTTTTTGACATTGTTAAATATGCAATTTATTCTTATTCTTCTGGGGTCTTATTTACCTAATGTCTGATCCAGAGTTGTTTTCGACAAGATAAGTGCCCATTCATTGCTAATGCTGGCAAGTAATGAAACACTTATCACCCCTCCTTCACCAACGGGGTACCTGTCAAACGGCAAATTACGTTTCTGAAAAGCAAAATTGATGTAAGTGGTTTGTTAAGGGGACAAAGGTTAAGAGCAACATCTATCTGTTAATTTAACTGTTTACCTTGATTAGCTACTTTAAAGTTAACAATTTAGAAACAATTGCATTTATTTTCATGGCCTCTTCTTGTGACAGTGTTAAACCTGACCCTGATCGACCTTCCGGGTATGACCAAGGTTGCGGTAGGAGATCAACCACACGACATCGAGTATCAGATTAGAGAAATGCTGATGCAGTTCATCTCCAAGGACAGCTGTTTGATCCTGGCCGTCACCCCTGCTAACACCGATCTGGCAAACTCGGATGCTTTGAAGATTGCCAAGGAGGTCGACCCACAAGGTAAAGTATGCCGTTTTCAACTACCTCAGACATCTGGCTGCAAAGACCAAGTTGTTTGTAAAAGTATATTAAATGTTTGCTTTGATGTTCATTATCTCTCATATAACCCAACCGTTTCTGATTCAGCATTTCTGTTTCTGACAAGTACTTGTAGCAGTTTCTTAGAACTTTGCTTTGAAAAGGCCAAGGACAATTACATTCTTGTTCAGGCTTCTATCTGAGTATTTTTATTTATTTTAAGAAAGAGTGAAGGGATGGGTACTCTACATGTTAAGACTGATGTAGCTGGACTTTATAATCATACGCAGGGCTGCGTACCATTGGTGTTATAACAAAACTGGACCTGATGGATGAAGGCACAGATGCAAAGGAAATCCTCGAAAATAAAGTGCTTCCACTGCGGAGAGGTGAGAATAATGCATATTATTTCCAGGCGTGACACTTTGAAAGAGATTGGTAGTCTGGATGCTGTTTCTGTGTTTTTAGGTTACGTTGGTGTTGTGAACCGCAGTCAAAAAGACATCGACGGGAAGAAAGACATTCGTGCTGCTCTGGCTGCAGAGAGAAAGTTCTTCCTGTCCCACCCCGGTTACAGGCACATGGCAGAGCGAATGGGTACCCCACATCTACAAAAGGCGCTAAACCAGGTCTGCATGAATCTGTTGGTGTTTGTTCATGAACAGAGGTGTCAAAAGTATTCACATTCATTACTCAGGTAGAAGTATAGATACTAGAGTTTAAAAATACTCCTGTAGAAGTTGAAGGATCAACTCAAGTTTTTTTACTCGAGTGAAAGTATAAAAGTACTGGTTTCAAAGTACTTAAAGTATAAAAGTAAAAGTAATGTAAGGGGGAAAAAAGCCATTAAGGACAAAAGCCATTGAAAATGAATGCATCTTAGTATAATGCAAATATATTAAAAGAACCATATATGTGTACTATTGAGCATTAACATGTGTTTCAGAGAGCAGGAGATATGAGGACTAGTTGCCTATAAGTATTGTAATGGTGCAAAAAGTCAAACTTCAGAGGCATGTTATCATTTATCCTAACCTTTATTGGAATGTACATCCAAGTTTAGTTGCAGGAATCTGAGGGAACGGATGTAAGAACAAAACTGGACAAGAACATCTGAAACAACCACAACCAAATTCACTCTATCCGGATGGAGCAATTTAACTGGATAGTTTTTTTTTAAAGGCCGAAATGAAATAGAGTAACGAGGCTGTTTTTAAAATGTAAGGAGTAAAAAGTACAGATAATTGCGTGAAAATGAAAGGAGTAAAAGTAAAAAGTCGTCTGAAAAATAAATACTCCAGTGAAGTATAGATAACCAAAATTTCTACTTAAGTAAGGTAACGAAGTATTTGTACTTCGTTAGTTGACACCTCTGTTCATGAATGGTAAAACACAGTTCTCTCCATCACATAGTATGTTATGATTCTCTAAAATACTATTACTTCTGTCTACAGCAACTGACCAATCACATTAGGGATACCCTCCCTGGTCTGCGCAGTAAGCTGCAGAGTCAGCTCCTCTCCCTGGAGAAGGAGGTCGAAGAGTACAAGAACTTCCGTCCAGATGACCCGACACGCAAGACAAAGGCCTTGTTGCAGTGAGTAAAAGTTATTTCTCCATAGATGAATATAGGTTGTGTCATTTTTGCAGTTATTTGTCTAGAATGGGTTCAGTGAGCAACAATATGATTTGCACATCACTTGTGTTTTGTACCTGATCAGAATGGTGCAGCAGTTTGGTGTGGATTTTGAAAAATGCATCGAGGGCTCCGGGGACCAGGTGGACACCAACGAGCTGTCAGGTGGTGCCAAGATCAACCGCATCTTCCATGAACGCTTCCACTTTGAGCTGGTCAAGGTTTGTGCCAATATTTACAGCAGTGCTTACAGAATTAAGACTATTGGAGTCTTCACAGTACAATAATAATAATAATGAATAAATAATGTACTGCCATATTGTTTAGAGGGCTTTGTCTTCTTTGTCCTCCAGATTGTGTTTGATGAGAAGGAGCTAAGGAGGGAAATCAGCCACGCAATCAAAAATGTGCATGGTGTCAGGCAAGTAAAGCGCAAACATTTAAAACAAACAAAAAACCCTCCCCAAGTAGACAAATGTATTAAATGCATTGGTTGTGTTTTTAACATTAAAACATTTTAAGTAGAATTTACATTTCATTTTCTTGTTCTACTGTATTTCAAGTTTGTAAAATCAAGCCCTGCTATCGCAAGCTAAGAGTTAATTTATGGTAGCACATCCATATATTGATCTTACTCTTCAGAATGAAGGATTTGGGGTATTTGGTTTGCCTGGATGGGCTTGGTGTGCAGTCCGAACATTAGCTTGAGCCAGGAGGGGGCCAGCAACAACTGGTTTTCATTGCAAAATGAACAAAGCATTAAAAATATAAAGTATGAAAAAACATGAGTAAAAAGCAGAGGGAATGACTGCACTGGAAATCATTTTAACATTTATTTTCACTCCACTAAAAAGCGGGTATTTTTCCACAACAGAACAAAGCAAATGGACTAATACCAGCACACAACGCAGCGTGCAACCTCCCCTCTGGTTCTGCCAGAGCCTCTGCCTCCAAGCGGCAGCAGTAATATATGCATAGAAAGCAGTTGCATGTCTGATGTTCAAGCTCTAATTGTGCTATTTCAGACTGGGTTATTCATAAAATACCATTGTTCTATGTTAAATATGTTTTCCATTCTACCACACCAATTTATTTATTTTTCATTGGTTCTGTCCTCTTACAGGAATATCAACAACTTCTCCGTTACTTTTTGCTTAAACACGTGGTTCATATTCAGTCTGGTGTAGCATGTATCTTTGTCCAGTTTTTTGTTGTGTGTATTCCTCCGTCAAACGCTGTCTTGCATATCTCATTTATGGTACATTCTCTATTCATTTTCCTGTATTTCCCCGTTTATTTTCCTTTTTTTGTGATTAACCTCAGTTTTTCTCATCAGCTGTCTATGTTTGCTAATGTTTTATTTTAATTTTCTCATGAACACGTCTGTTAACTGTTCCATCTGTTGGCCACCGTGCCTCTGTCTCTCTGTGCATCCTCAGAACGGGGCTTTTTACTCCAGACCTGGCGTTTGAGGCCATCGTGAAAAAGCAGATTGTTAAGCTGAAAACACCCTGTCTCAAATGTATCGATCTGGTCATTCAGGAGCTCATCAACACATTCAGGCAGTGCACCAACAAGGTACTGCAGGTGTCCGGCATCAGCCGGGACACAGGGCAGGGGCAGCCGTGGCTGTGGCAGAGCGTACACTGCACAGAACCTTAGCCAAGTGTCGCCCTGTAGCAGTAGGAAAAGCACCCACTGATCAGTAAGACTTTTTGCTTTACAAAAGGAGAGTTCTGTGCAGTTTGCCCTCTGACCAGCCCAGCCTCATAAACTGTGTGTGCAAGCAGCGCTGTTGTGATGTGGAGTGTTGTGGCGGTTGACGTTTTGTCGTGGTTAAGAGATGTTTCCGGGACTGAGCATCTCAAGTTTCTCCGAGACAAGCTGCAGGTCTCACAACTCAGTGCATATAGCCAGCAAAACATAGTATGGCCTCTTAAGTTGTTAGATGGGTTTAAGTTGTGGGTAGTGACCCAGATTAGGATGAACTGGCTCAACAAGGAAGAGAATGTGAAAATTCTGCAGCTTGTCCTTCTGCACTGTTGTTTTTCTTTCAATAACTAGAAATAACTAACTGAACAAACACTTCTCTTTTTATTTCCTCTTTCATTCTTTCTTTCTTTCTTTCTTTCCAAATGTCTTTTTACTTTTCTTTAATTTCTGCCTATATCTGTCTTTCTACTATCAAAATAAAATGAAACCATCTGACCGCATGGCGTTTCAGAACGGGGCTCTTTACCCCTGACCTGGCTTTCGAGGCGATTGTCAAAAAGCAGATCCTCAAACTCAAAGAGCCCAGCCTCAAATGTGTGGACCTTGTGGTGTGTGAACTCACCGCACTCGTCATGAAGTGTGCCGTTAAGGTAACCAGGGACACACATGCAGGAATGACAAGTGAAGTGCAATGACTAGTGAGAGATTCATTTTCTTTTTGAATGTGTATCAGTGCCATTACAGTACAGCTTTAACCCCAGTGAAATCAGCCCCAACCTTCATTTGCCACTCTGTAAAATGTGTGTTGACCCATCTGTATCTCTCTCACATCTGTGGAAGTTGCCATACCATTAAGACTGAGTGTTGACGTAAAATTCTCATATGAAATTTTAAGCACATCTTAAAATTTCCACCAGCTGGCTCCCCTGTATTGTTTGATCTCAGAATCAGCTCGTTAAAATGCTCACCCCCCCCCCACCCTGCATCTCCACACTGATTCTTCTCCAAGAGCCAACCCTGGTCCGTCTGAGCAGAGCTGAGCCTTGTGACGCTCCCTCGCCGGCCCACATGGCAGAATGACTGACATTCTGGTCTCAGACGAAGGGAAGGAGGCTTAGAAGGGCAAGGATGATACTTGTGGGCTCAGTGAAGATGAGAGGGAAAAAAAGGTTTCCATAGCAACTGTGCTCCACTACCATCTTGTGGACAGGGGAGAGCACTGCACAGCATGAAACGATATCAGACATAGTTCCTTCTTCTTTTTTGGGTTTCCTTCAACCCCCTCTAGTCTGTTTTCTGTCATGAAGTCTCCACTAACACCGATTCCTTTTAAAACTTTACTATCAGCTAGTGATGACAGTCCCAAGTATAAACATATATATTTCTGTAGTCCCATCTCTTCACCACCAACAAAGCAGCATAATTTGAACTCCAGTAGATATTTTGTATTAAGATGGGGATTATTTCACAGTCATCCCTGGCTGATTTTAAATGTCTCACTATTTTATAAAAGTGACAGTTACTGCACCTTTAGAATCTATGTGAATGGGGCTGATTGTGATCCCATGGATGTATGCGACTCCGAAATGCCTCTTGACTCTGTTTTACTCTTCTTTATTTCTACTTATTGTCACTTCTCACCCCTGTTTCTCTCTGATACCTTTTGGTAAGTTTTATTAACCTCAAGCCCACATGTAAGAGTGTGTGTGTGCGTTCAGTGCTGCAGTTATGTTGTGTTGCCTTTCAGCTCAGTTCCTACCCCAGGCTGAGAGAGGAGACTGAGAGGATTGTCACCACCCATGTCAGAGAACGAGAAGGGAAGACCAAGGATCAGGTCTGTGGCAAGGGTCTTGATATTAACGGACCAGTAGTTTTTTAGCCAGTTGAATGAACACCAGTATATTTTTGAATTTTAACTCTTTTTGAATATATTATTAAATATACACTAGGGACTTTAAATGTCATATGCAATCCAACTTATTATGGTGATGCTGATGGGACAAAGCAACACTGCACAGGTTACTATAAATATAACAATGTTGTCATAAAGTTTTGTAGCTAGCATCAAAATAGCTGATTTATCAGCTATTTTCAACTTTAGCATGAGATTTAGCATGAGAGTAAACCAAAATACTGTAGGCCTACTGTGACTGGTCTGAGCATCGCTTAAGTTTATTTTATTTTTTTTCCCTTTTATTCATTGAATTTCATTTCAAAAGAACTTGAAAGGTCCTACAGCTGAAGGTCCAGTTGTCATTGTCACATTCAGGTGTCATTGTGAAAACCATGACTCTTTGAATATCACGCAGTTAGATTTAATTCCTATTTTTGAGATCAATGTTGATTTCAAAAGCAGTAATTGATTCAAGTAATTCTCGATTCAAAACAACTTTTTGATTTAAAAAATAAAATAAATTAAAATTTCATTTTCAGAAATGTTCTCAAACTGCATACTATATATATTTTTTGTCAAGAAATCATGTTAAGCTATAAAATAATGCTGTATTGTAAAGTCTGCTGTGTAGGGTTTGAAATATCACTGCCATCAGACATAGAAGCGTCAGAATCAGGTCAGATATGAATCGTTTAGTGCTTACATCTTATGTTCTGCCAGAAACAACACCATCATCTTCCACACAAACTCTGTCCAGCATTCTGTCTTTGCTTGGCATTTCCATGTTCCTGTTTGCTCATTTTGCAGCTTTGGAACTGGGTATCAAATATTTTAAAACTTGACGAGAAAAAAGAACTGAGAATCCTTTGCTACTTTGTAGTTTTTAACTGTAACTTTCATGACGATCTGAGACTGATCAGAGTTTAAAGGTCAGAGGCAGGTTTGTTGGACAGATCACACATGTTAACTTGTTGGTTTATACAAGAACAAATTGAGTAAAACATTTGATCAATTCTCCCATAAAGTTGCAACTAACAGCGTTGATAAAATCACTCTCGGAGCCTGTGTCAGCGTTGCTTTGTTTGAATTTTGCTCTACCTCTCAGGGTTGTCATATCAGAAGTGAGACTCTCACTTTCATTTAGTCACTGTGGAAATTAAGTTTAATTAGACCTCCCCATCATCCTAATCACAATGTTCTGCCTCCAAGGTTCTGCTGCTGATTGACATTGAGCTGTCCTACATCAACACCAACCATGAGGACTTCATAGGCTTTGCTAAGTATGCACTCCTCCTTCCCAAACTTTTCATTTCAGTTTACAGCTTGCTGCCATGACCCCACCCTGAACACAAACCATAAAGTTTAGCGTTGCCTTTGATGTGCATTTTAGATCAGTGGGATTACACCAGCACAACTTGAAGCCTTTAAACTCTTTGTTATAATCCTTAGCCAACTCATCTGTCCCTGGACCATCACTTTGGTTCTATGAATCTACCGTAGATTTAGCTTGCAATTACATGTGTTGCAAAGCCGTAGTACTGTTTTAAGTAGTACGGCAATGAATTATCCAGACATATCAGATCAGATGTCTCTCTATGGAGAAGATAAATTGCCACCATTGCTATCTTACATCATTGTTTTGTGTTTTTATGAAATTGTAAGATTTCCAACAAATGACTGAGTTGAGGCAAATCAGTATTTGATTGATGACCAACAGTTGCTTGATATTAATCCTCCAAAACTATATTTTGTGAAGTTCATAACATCAATCAAATACCAAGCATGCCAGATAGTGAAAGAGGAGATGGTAGATGAGGGTCTGCATCGTGGCACATCCAATGGGAGCACAAGAGACGAAGTGAGGGGACATGTGGAGACAAATATCTGTGATAAACAATCTCTGCAGAGAGAAAAAGAGTGAACTCTGAAGCTAGTTCAACACACTCAGGCTTTCTGTGAGAGACTTGGCTGAAGAAACACTCAAGTTACAATCGGGGATAATTGGGACTGCAACAGTGATAATGCGTTTGCCCTGGTTTCCTACATCTGACTCTGTACAACTTGCCAAAACAAAATGCATGGCATGTGCATTTTTTTCTCAAGTTTTGGCAAGAAATAAAGTTATAATCAAATCATTTATGTGCGTTTACTGTAGTGGGGATTATGAGGAGTAAAAGTACTAGGCTACATCCTAGCAGAAAATTAAGCCAAAAAGAAGTGCAAACCTTGGTAACCTATTTTTAAAGACTATTTTTAAAATCTAAAATCAAATCAGATCATAACCTGGTCTGACCCGGTTAAATTTGCAACATGCACCATCATGGGGATCTTACCATGAAAGAACATCCCTCATCTCACAGTGCACCTCTGAAGTCTGCCTGCTTTTGTAAGCAATTTGGTTCAATTTTGGCCCAAGTTCCCATGACTCAAAGAACAGGCATGGATACAGTCAGCCAAGTGTCTTTAACAGCCAGATGAGCCAAATGAGTCGATTCAGCAGCAGCTTTAGCGCTACATCATGCTTACACAATAGTTGCAGCTACTTGAGAAAGATCAGACGGATGAGTTGGTGAAAAGCCTTGAAGCATGTTCTCACCTGTTGCAATTGCTGATTGTAGCGTGAACCCGCTAAACTCACAGAACAAGCACGTTGTGAAGTGTACATAACACAACAATCCGACGAGGCATAAATCTGAACTTGGCTTTAGTTGGTTATTTCTTATCCCTTTGCATGAAACGACTCCTCCAAGGAGAAGATGATGTGCTTTGTTGCTGTCGTTTAAAAATAGCCGTACTGTTGACTTAATTTCTAGCTGCTTTGCTGTGTAATATCGGGTATATGTTTTAGCAACAAGTATATTAAGCGATATAACAGGTGTTTGCTTGGAAATTTTAAGTGCGCAAATGGATTCCCTGGTGTAGTAGTAACCTGTCGCTGAGTGGAGCTCTTCTCCCGTGTGGTTGAGCCGTTGATTGAGCATGTGTCAGGGTTTATGTTTTGCCTCTGCATGGCTAGTGGATTGACGTATTGGAGGTCAGAAAGGTTTTTTTAAAATGGTTCTAATGACGTCATTTTCAGTCTTGACTACAGAAGGCTGGATGATGGTAGCCCCCCAGGGTACAACAACAACAGGTGGGCATACAGAAGAGATTGAGGGTTGTGTATTTAGAAGGTCAGAGCCTGATTGAACCTTTTATAATCCCTTATGTTCCCCTCTTTCTTGTTTTTTTTTTTTTAAACCTCAAAACACCTGTGTGTTTGTCGGATCAGTCGTAACAACCTTGCATATTCAAACCTGCCTAGAATCACACAAATGCTTTCTTTAACAGACGAAAAAAAAAAAGAGTTGTCACATGAATGTTTAAGCATTATATCTTTATCTTTAGTATGTTGAATTGGTTGTGTCGTCATCAGTTGTCTTTTGTTATATGTCTTTAATTTATTATCTTTGTGTAATGACAGTGCTCAGCAGAGGAACACTGCGGTGAACAAGAAGAGGGCCATTCCTAACCAGGTAAGTTTTGTCAATCAATCTGCCCTTTTTCCATCAATCCCAGGTTAAATTTTTCCTTCACAGATATTTTTTATCAGCCTATTAATCAGAATTGTGAGTTCACCTCAGCCATTAATTGAAATCCTCCTCTCTAATTTTGAATGACTTCCTCCAGTACATTGTCTTAATTACTTAGTAATGTGTCTTTTGTCATCCTCTGATTTAACTGGCTTGGGCTTTGTCTATAGTATTTTAAAGTGGGTATTTCTCTTTTCAGTTTTATTGAGCTACATAATTAGTCCTTTGTTGGACTCAAGTGTACTAGGTCATTAAACATACCTAATTTGTGTACAACTTACTTCTACTACTATGCCATGATGATAACAATTTCAGTATGAGGTGAGTTTTTGTTGTGATTTTTATTGTATTTTTTTAAGAAAGATTTCCAGTTTCAGTGAAGGCTGCGTTCTCTTAGTGTTGTTTTTTTAAGGAAGACCCCCTTCCCTGCTTTTTGAAACAAGCGTTTCTCTCTATGGTTAATTGCTGTTTGCATGTGACCCAGCATGTTGTTCTGAAGCAAGGCATCAATTAATCACAGAATTGTGTTGATTATTTTGCATTAACTCATGAGCACCTTTTTTTTGTTTTCATTAAAATTCAGAACATGCATGGAGCCTGCGCCGATCAACTGAGCAGCAAATATGACATAACCAAATTGTAATATACGTACTTGAAGTAATTCTAATTGCATGTAACTCTCTTGCTCTGTCTCTCCCTCTCTCTCTCTGTCTTTCTCTCCGGTTGCTTCACGGATTTCCCGATCCCTCCTTTCTTGACTCTTTCAAACCTGTCACACCATTTCATTCTTTTCAACCTTTTCCTTGACTTGAATTTTCCGACCTCCATTTTCTCTTTATTTTTACTTTCCATTTCCTACCTTCTACCTGTCACACTTTTCCTCCCTTCTTTTTTCCTCACCTTTTGTTTTCTTGCCGTTTGGCTTTGATTTTACACTGCCCCCCTTTTTGCTTTACTCCCCCTCCCCTTCCCATTACTGCAGGGTGAGATTCTGGTAAGTACCCCAGAGATTTAAACCACACCCTGCCAGGCGCAGCAGGGGTAGGCCACGCAGAAGAACTGAGGCAACTTAAGAAGGTCAGCCAGGACTGTTAGTGTTAAAGACAGATTGCTGTTAAATATCAGGTGGAACGTTGACTCTTGTATAAATACAAGGCGATACCTTCACCATAATGAGTTGTTCTCTCTGCAGCTTGATGGATTCGGAGAAGTCAAGGAAGAAAAGGTAGAGTCTACAGACTTACCAAAGTGACATCATGAGTAATTTCACCATCGGCATCCAGTAATTTGGATGTTCTTTATAGAAACACTCAACATATTTGCACTTGTAATTCTTTTTGGCTTTAATAGGGCAGTAATTTGCCAGTTATTCGACTAACATTTTCTCAACTGAATACTTTGAAGAGGACCTTAATTATTTTGGCACCAAAGGAGACTGTGGCCCTTTGCACTGCTGTGTTCTCTCTAGTGATGGCCACAGAGAGAGAATGAGGAAGCCTTCTACCGATGTCCGTGGAGTTCTCCTGTTTGGTTTTTACCTCTGCTGCTGCCACGTGCATGGTGACTCAAAAGTTTGACTCGTGAGAATCATCCTTAAAGTCACTGGGGATAAAATAGGGGGGTCCAATCAAATCATCATGTATTAACATGAATTATTCATCATTTTGTTACAGCTACAATCTCTATTTTCGGAGCCAACTAAAATTGTTTTTACATTCATCCAGGAGTTAGTCAATGGCTTTAGGATGCATTTCAATGATTTGTTAATTTTCCTTTATTTCCTCTCCTCGCTTTGACGACTAAATGAACACTAATCCTATTAATGACTTTCTCGGTATTCATTTCAAATGCCGTTTAACATCTTCATTTAACAAATGAATCACAATCGATCAGAATAATGGCTTAATTATTTACTGACTATTGTTTGCTAATTGAAAAAAAGTGTAGAAACATATTTCACACGTGGCACTTTAATATTTCCAAACCAAACTGACATTAAGAAAGATATTTCCAACAGTCTTCAACACATAACTTTTTAAGAGTTTCCCTCTTTCATAAAAGTGTAAATCATTTTCTCTCCCATGAAAACTAGCAGTTGAGCTCCTGCGCTCTGGCCTCTCATATTTTTATTGGCATTTTCCTACTATTGAACAGTTTTATCCCCATAGTTTATTCCAGGTCTGTTCTGTATGGAGAGGAAATGCAGGGGAGAGGTCTGAAGCAGGCTTAAAAGTGGGACATTTAGAGTTAGTTTTACTTAGCACACGAGTACAATTTTCTTTCCAACATTGTCCTTGAAATTGATTTGGAGGCAAAGCAAGAAACCCATGAGATAATTGTTATAAGACCTCCTCCATAACTGCACGATTTATTCTCCTCAGTGATTCACTCAACATCTATACTTTGCATTTTTACTCTGTTGTTTAGATTTTTGTGGGCTGGATTAACTTTGTCTGTCTTGTCTCTGCATTTAATCTCTCACTGCAACGCCCTCTCCCCCTTTTACCTCTACCCTTTTTGAAATCAAGTATTTACCTCCTGTACATCAGGATCCAGTTAACCCCAGTAACCCTGCCGTCTTTGAACAGCCAATCCGTAAGCTCGCTTTTCCTGACCCTCTGACATTAACATGCCACCGCCGACCCTTGCTCTTTTACTCTGAATCGGGGCAGGCTTGCTCTGGACAGCGTCCAGAGTTGAATGATTTTTTTCTGTTTTAGTAAATGAGAGAACTATGCCTAAATTCCTGTTTAATGCTTTGAACTAATCCTTATGTGTCTTTAGGAATTATGGAGTAGAAATGTCTGTGCATGGTTTGTCCTTGGGTCATTGTGCTGTTGTAATTTTCATGTTTACCCTCTTTTGTCTTGAAATGCCCTACATATTTGTGGACACACAAATCTTTTTTTTTTTTAATTAGATTTATTTGGATTAAACATAGAAAGTAAATGAAACACAACTAAAACCATGACCTCACAGGTAAGTGGGTAAGAATTTATTGTCAGTTGAATCCCAGATCAGTAATGCAACTCGTAAAAAAGGCCCACATTTAAACAGTTTGAGTCTGATTTGTAAAGGCTGTTTTCTCCATCCCTCTGGTGTCCCTCTCTTCCCTGCGACCCTTGTCTGTCCCACGTATTCTTATCCTTTAGGTAATCAGGAAAGGCTGGCTAACCATTAACATCAGCATCATGAAAGGAGGCTCCAAGGAATACTGGTTTGTCCTGACGGCCGAGTCCCTGTCCTGGTATAAAGATGAGGAGGTGAGAAGATCTTCTGCTTCAGCGCTGTTTAACACAGAGAGTAATTGGCCGTGACTGGCTGACACGACACGACACAGAACCAAAGGAATGACTAACATTTCTAAACATAATGTGTTAGACATCGTTGATACCATCTAACCTACATGGAGAGTTGATGGCATTACCATCGGGGGCGGGAGGTGTGTGCATCCCAGCCTAGCCTAACCAATGTGCAGACTACTGTTCAGCTGCAGCCTGAGGAACAGGTAGTCTGAACACTGGGCAGGCGGGGAGGGGTGGCGAGAAGGACTCGAGAGGAAGAACCCAGAGGTCATTGAGTCTGCAGGTCGCTACCCGGGGGCTGTAGGACAGAGGACACAGTGTAAACATTATCTCAAAGTAGCAATGGTGCATATACAAAAGAAAAAAAACTGCTACCTACGATATATTGCTTAACTATTCATTTTAAAATTCCCCCCTGCATTTATTTTGTTAAGCAACATGATCCTAAACAGATAATTGATTTGAAAAGTACTTTTAAGTCCAAAGAGAAATCACTGAAGTATGTTATAGTGTGACAATTATAACTTCTAAAACATAATCGTTGTTATATTGATTGCTAAAGACTGAAAAACAAATAAAATTGGACGAGTTTTAGAATCAAATTCAGAGACTGAATACGGAACATTAACTAACCATCTTCAGTGGTCTTTAGATCAATAAAAAAAATGAAATTAAATAAAGAAAAAGTAGTAGCGCTACTCACCGCTTGCTCTCTCTGAGGCCCCAGGCGTTTTAATTTGGCCACCAAGAAAAGACACCTAAAAGATTCAACTAAAAAAACAAACCTGAAGGTGAAATCCAGAGAATTGGCTTCAGTTTGCCCGAACACCAACCAAGGAGATGATTTTGATTTGTCCCCTTTCACGAAAAGGCAAAGACAAAGAACGAGAGAGGTAGGATGGTGTAGGCAAACTGACGTGGCAGGCGGGCTGAAATGTTCCAGCCGGGATCTGACTTTGGAATTTGCAGGAAATCGTACTGGGTTACGGGGGCCGAAGGGGCGGGGGTGATTATGTGTACAAGTGTGCATGTGTGCACGCACTAGTCCTCCACTCCTCTGGGGTGCTTTGATAGTTTGTTTTATCTTTATAAGCGAGTCTTTATTCGCGCACCCAAAGTTAAGTTAATGTGTTTGTTCGGTTCATTCAAGCACATGTATATTTGTTTGTCTTCGCACGTGTGGTGGAGGATTTAGCCCGTTTTTATGTGTGTGGATGTGGTGAAGATGGAGGATTGTGTAGCTCCGAGTGATGTAACTGTTGGGTCTGTCCGCCCTCTGTGTTAGTGCAGATGTAAGTACTTCCAGATGTCTCTGCTCAGCGGTGAGCGCTGGCACTCCGTTCCTCCAAAAACTCCCTCTTGCTCCTCCTCTTCTTCCTCTCCTCCTCCTTGACTTCATCATGCGTTTCTCCATCCCACCAGCCTGGTGGTCATCCACATAGAGGAAATTCATTCCTCCTTCATTGGTGGCAAAGCATTATAAGCAACAGTTTTTTTCTTTTTTTAATCTGCCAAAATACGTAGTGCTTCACACATTGTATATGTCATATTTATTTAAAATTGCATTATTATAATTATTATTACCATGAGATGACTTGACTGCACAAGCAAGATTTATTCGAGTAGCAAACATCCCATCCCTGTTTACGCCCGGAAATACGCCTGGAAGTTTTAATCCTTCAATAAGAGGGTGTTATAATCTGTTTTGACGGAGATCTGGTCACAGGTGGAAAGCTCAAACCCGGTCTGTTCACAGCTGGAGTTCTATCTCCTTCCCTGTATAGAAATAAACAGGTACAGGATTTCTTCCTGCAAAGAAAACGTGCAGGTTTTGTTGTATTCTTTCTTCTTACCCGTGGGAGGCAGTGATGCACTAAACTGTGCCTTGTCACCCCCCAAAAAGACAAAAGAAAACCTTTCTCTCAAATTTTTTCCTCAGCTTTATTTCAAAAGATGAATTGTACATATACAACCATAATGGCAATGAAAAAAATATGGAAGATAACATATAGATAATGTGTTATTGTGTTTCAGTCCCTGCTAAGCAAAGCAAAGAGACTAAACGTGATTATTTTTCTCCACTGAACAAATGTTTTCTCTACTGAATGAAAGAGCAGAGTCTACAAAGGTGTTCTACTATCTTTTATCAATAGTATGCTGTTTTTAGCTGAGAGCAGGATACCTTGTTTTTCCAGCTCAGGCATTGTACTGCCCTCCGTTAAAACTCTGCTCTCACACTTAAAACGTTCCTGCTCGTGTCCCGATTTAATCAGCTTCGCCTAAAAACAGCATTTCTGCTCTCGGATACATCTGGTATCCATAAAAATGCCCTGCTCTCCACTTAAAGCCTTGCAGTGGGTTCCATTTGCACAAGTTTGTAGTTGCAAGTTTCAACTGGAACAACCCGTAGTCTTCCAGCTTATTATTTCTGTGTGCCAAATAGCCCCTCAATCTTTTTTTTTTTTAAACTTTGTGAAGCAAATAATGAGCCTTTGCTTGATATCTATAATTCTGTAAAATGCATACATCGGGGGGAGGGAGATTTGCTTTGAGGTGGTTTGGCTGATCCAGGGTGGAGGGTAACGTGCTGATGTTAACCAGTGCTATTATCCAGGGGATCCAGAGCAGTAAAACAATTGCAGCTACAAACAGACGGTAACGTCAGCACTATTTTGGTCTTCTATCAGCCGGCATTTTTGAGAGGGGGATTTCACAACGTGAGTGAAAAGTAAAGATTCAAGAGCAGACGTTCTTCAAAAGCACAGAAAAACCTTTGTGCAGGAGAAAGGGTTTAAACTGGCTGAGAAACATTAAAAAAAAAAAAAAAAAAAATGGTGTATCCGAGTACAGTTTAAACTGTGTACGGAGCACACAGCGAATATTTTATGTCTTTGTCTTTCCAGCTTTAGTTTTTACTTTAACACTCATTGGCATGAGCTTTTATTATGCTTGCAAGTAACTGATCCCCCCCATGTTATAGTTGAATTTCTTTTTAAGCTTCAAGTGACAGTTTAAAGTTGAAGCAGTAAACTTTTTGGGAGTATTTTAGAACAATTTTCCTCTCTGGTTGACATGCAAAGAACTTGAAACCGTGACTTTGCAAACTAGTAGAGACACGGAGACCAGAGAGGACAACGGGTCTGGAAATCTCCTCTTTTTTGAGTAGAAAAAGGGGGCGGGGGACCGAAAAATATTCAAGGCAATTTTGGACAACACGGTGCAGTTTCACCACCTCCCCCCGCTTACCAGGCTACTTTTTTTGATAAAGTGATGGGTTTGTAAATAAGGGCTTTTTTTATGCCCCGTGGAGCAGCAATCTTTCTTCCATATGAAGGACAAAGCCTACCACAAGAACAACACTCTACCACCCCCGTCTCAGTACCAGATGTGAATCTCATTAAAAACCTTCTTGTGGATTTGGATGGAAACCAAAAATATTTTCAAATGGAAGATTTTCCTCGAGAAGAGAAGTCAAATATTCCAAGAGAGGCAGCAAAGGCTTGGGGGGAAAAATGTTGATTCTGGGTGCCTTTTTTTTTTCTTTTTCTTGTATGGCTTTGGTTTGGGAGATAATGAGAATTTCCTTTTGTACAACTATGTCCTTCTAAAAAAGTTTAATTAAACAAGTCGGGCATCATTACACTGTTGCCTTCTGTTTAGCAAAGCTGCAGTTTTTCTGTTTTCATTGAATTAAGTCTCATTACAAAGTCGGAGAGGTTATAATCATGATTATTTTTTTTCCTTACTGCCTTGTTAACAAATTTCTTCTGTCTGTTTCATTTTAGGAAAAAGAAAAGAAGTACATGCTGCCCTTGGACAACTTAAAAATCAGAGATGTTGAGAAAGGCTTTATGTCCACAAAACATATCTTTGCAATCTTCAACACCGAACAGAGGTCAGGGTTATGCCGTTTCGACATGTTTGACGAGCACTGAGAATACACAGCAGTCTTATTGATTTGCTTTGCTTGCCTGACCTTGTGTTTTGGAGAAAGGCCATGACTTGAAGTACTTGTGTTGGTCTGATGTTTATCCGTACAGAAATGTGTACAAGGATCTTCGGCAAATAGAGCTGGCCTGTGATTCTCAAGACGATGTGGACAGCTGGAAAGCTTCCTTTCTCAGGGCAGGAGTTTATCCCGAGAAAGACCAGGTAAGAATAATAAATGACTGGTCTTTACTAAATCACTTTTTTTCCTAAGCTAACATATGATGTCATGGGAAGTTCTTACAGTTCTATTGAAACAGTTTGTGACAGCATTTTCATGGGGTTTACTATATGTATGTACTTATTAATACTTGAATTTAAGTATTTCTCTCTTCAGTCTTTCTGTAGTTATAATTAACACTGTAAGTGTTGAAAACTATTAGGATTAAAAGGATAAAAAAATATATCTAGGGCTGTCAAAGTTAACGCGTTAACTTAACGTCCTCTTAACGCAGACTTTTTTTTTTAACACGATTAACGTGCAGGATAAAAAAAAACAAAAAAAAACGCATTATATAAGTTCTGGTGCTCGACGGCACCCGTAGTTTGAGGAAAAGTCTGGTGAACTGAAAGATGGAGAATGAAAAGGGACTTTTGAACGGCTAGTTCACTTTCAAAAAGATGCCCAGATGGTTCGCTGGACAAGACTAAAGTTATTTGCATGTCGATTTGAAATGAATTACCGTCGAGATGCAGAGAGCGCACCCCCCTAAAGGTAATTTAGAACAGCAAAAAATGTGTGAATAAATGTGCGATTAATATGCGATTAATCGCGAGTTAACTATGGACAACATGCGATTAATCACGATTTTAAAAAAATGAATCGTTTGACAGCCCTAATTATATAAAAAAGCCCAGGAGTACCAGTGCTAGTAAACTCTTTTGTGACTCAGGACTAAGCACTTTACAGGCTCTCATGAGGAACCTGATGTTTAAGTTTATGTCTCGACTTGATGAGTCACCAAACCGTATTATAATGAAGCTCACAAGCCCCAGGTGCAGTTCGGTCAGATATCAATCATATCTATGGAAACATTGGTATGGGTGCCTTTTAAGACTCTCATGAATAAGAGTATGTGTTTATGTAGTTGTTTATTTTTTATGTTGTATGTCTTGATATTGGGTCTAAAGCCCGTAATAAAGTTTATTTATATATATATATATATATATATATATATATATATATATATATATATATATATATATATATATATACATATATATATATATATATATATATGTATGTATCTGATGTGAAGAATTTTTGGTAACGTTTTGTACGTTTGTCTCTGCCGTGGCTCAGGTTGATAACGAAGAGGCCGCCCCTACAGACTCCTTCTCCATGGACCCCCAGCTGGAACGGCAGGTGGAAACCATCCGCAACCTGGTGGATTCATACATCGGGATCATCAACAAATCCATCAGAGACCTTGTGCCCAAGACTATCATGCATCTCATGATCAACAGTGTGAGTGCAGCAGTCCTCGGCAGTAGACGGAAGCCATTAAGTTCCATCTTATGGTTTATCTGATGTATTTCAGCAAAGTAGTCATAAGACTAGTAATAGAAGATAAGCACACGGGGGACACCTTTTTATAATTCAGAACCTGCGTTGGTTATGTTCCATTGGTTGTATACTTATCTGCCACATAGCTGTAAAGACGAGTGAAATACTTGGCTCCTGTAACACTGCGGTCGTCCTGTCATGGCTCCGAGTACAGATGTCGGCTGGTGTGTTTTTGAAGGTGGCTGCAAATCCTTCAGAGAACCTCTGCAGGGCGTGAGGTCTTAAACACTGTCTGACCTTCCACCAGAATAAAGACCGATATAAATCCTGCTGAGGAGATGACTCCATTACTGCGGCGTGTTTCACCCACTTCGTATTGACCGCAGTACATAACACGCCAGCACTGAGTTATAGTTGAAATAACAGGTTCGGAGACTGGGACCAAACGTTTTTATACTCTGTTGGCTCTTTGTCCAATTATGGTTTATAACCCACCTGTACAAATTAAATTGAATCTTTATAGTTTTACATAATATGGAAAGGGTGACCTAGAGTTCAGATGCTTCCACTGTACATCACTCCTTACTGCAAAAACCTAAGAAGGGTGAATGCCAAACAAGTAAACTCTAGATTTTTAAATCTATTTGCAGCATCATTTATACAGCTTTATGATCAAAACAGAAGTGTCCGTTAAAAACAAGCATGCTATTTAATTTGACGTTCAACTGATACTGCACTTCTGAGCTTTGTAGAATGCTATTGACTGTCTGTGTTCATTTAAGTAGCGAAGTTGGTTGTGTATTTCTAGTTGACACAAGGTCATAAAATTAAAGACGCTAATTAACTGAATTTATGATGCACAGAGCGGCTTGTCAGCCTCCATTTATTATGCTTTATTATTCTAGTGAGTGAGCTCAGTTGATGTGCCCCGAGCATCTGCAACACACACACACACACACACACACACACGTATTAGCCACATGTTGCAATGATGACTACATAAAGTAACTCTTTTGCAAAGGTTTTTAAATATGATCTTAAAATGAAGTAACACCAATTTGCAGACCAGGCACCAAAATATTTTTAAATATAAGCAGAACAAAACCATTTATTTTGTGTTGTCCTGTGGGATGCATTAAACTTCTAACAGTAGGCGACAATGTCCCGTTTGCTTTTCATGTAGAACTGGTTTGTTTGTTTGTTTTCCTTCGCTTTAATAATCTGAATTTCTCTACAGGCGAAGGATTTTATCCACTCGGAGCTCCTGGCTTATCTTTACTCATCTGGGGATCAGAACAGCCTCATGGAGGAGTCAGCTGACCAGGCCCAGCGCAGAGATGAAATGCTGCGCATGTATCATGCGCTCAAGGAAGCCCTGCACATTATCGGCGACATCAGCGCCACCACAATCTCCACGCCAGTACCGCCGCCTGTAAATGGTAACTGGCTCCAGGAAAACAGGTGAGACGGAACAAGCATGGCCTTAACAGTTTGAGGCGACGCAGAACAAATCTTTACGCAGGCAAAGATGTGAAGGCAGAGCTTAGAGGAAGCAGCACATTGACTGCGTCCGAATTTGCATACTTCCACCCTAATGAGTAGCAAAAACAGTATGTGAGATTTTTTAGTGCGTCCGAAACATTAGTACGCACTCAATAGCAGAGCTGGGTAGAGTAGCCAAAGATTGTACTCAAGTAAAAGTACTGTTACTTCAGAATAATATGACTCAAGTAGAAGTAAAAAGTAGTCATCCAAATAATTACTTGAGTAAAAGTAAAAAAGTACTTGGTGAAAAAACTACTAAGTACTGAGTAACTGTCTGATTAATTTTTTTTAACACAACCATTCAAACAGACAAAAGTACAAAATAATCATCTTCAGGCAAATTAAATCAATAAAATAAATTAAAATTAATAAAAAATAGCTTAAATTAAAATAATCTTAAAATAAATGCAAGTACTTTAATAAATAATAAAATAAATAAAATAACAGAATAAAAAAAAATAAATTAAGCACAAGTAGCACAAAATTTCAAGCCTTTGTACTTTTCTTTTTTAACCAGGCAGAACTAGAACAAGCCCATGAACTCATAGAAACTCCGTGTGTGTTTGAGTCTGTGTAAATGTGACAAAACATGCAAAAACAAACATTTTTCCCAAAGAATCACCCAGTGATGTCATGAGATTGACGCGTATGCGGATAAAAGGGATAAAAGAAAAGTAACGAGCTCAACGTAGCCTAATGTAGCGGAGTAAGAGTAACAGTTTCTTCTTCACAAATCTACTCAAGTAAAATTAAAAAGTATAGTGATTCAAAACTATTCCTAAAAGTACAACATTTCCCAAAACTTACTCAAGTAAATGTAACGGAGTAAATGTAACTCGTTACTACCCACCTCTACTCAATAGTATGCGCTATCCATCGGGGTTTGGTTGTTAAGTGATACGTATATGTCATAAGTATAATATTATTATTTAATATTATGATATTCTTATATAATAATATTATATAATCTAATCTTATTTCGGCCAGGATAAACGGGAAATAGCGGAGCGGTGCTGCTGCTACTGCTGCTGTGACACGTCACTTCCTCCCGACGGCAGGAAGTGATGTGTGCGCTCTGAATAGTACGTCCGAATTAATGCATCCTACTGATATTTACTCAAAAGTGTGCCGAACTTTTGAGTAAACTATACTTTTTAGTATATACTGTTTAGTATGGCATTTCGGATGCACCGATTGTGAAAGAAAGATTCCCACTCTCCAAATGAAAAGATGCACTTTTGATTAAAGATGGTGATATCGCCCCCTACGGCCGTCATGGTAGTTTAATTTTGAATCCCTGTCTCTCAGCCCGACCCCTCAGCGCAGACCGGCTCCTGCGGCTGCTCAGCCCCCCAGCCGTCCGCCTGCTGTCCGGGGCCCGACACCAGGACCTCCCATGAACCCTTCTCCCGTCTTCGGAGCTCCACTCAACCCGTCTCCAGCCTTCGGTGCCCCTCCCATCCCCTCGCGCCCGGGCCCGCCCATGAACGCCTTCAACAGCCATCAGGATTCCTTCAACGCACCACCACAGATCCCGTCACGACCAGCCCGCGTCCCACCCGGCGTGCCCAGGTACGGTCACCTTTAATCACACCAAGAGCACTGCCTGAAGCATAAATTAGCTGATAATATCGTACCGTATTTGTATAATAATGTCAGCAACATCTCATGTCGAAATGCCTGTTTCTCTCAAAGCTTGCAGGCATTGTTTATAATTTCTCTCTCTCACTTTCTGCTGCCTTCATAATATTTGGTTTCATCTTCCTCACTCTGTCATCATCACCTTCTATTTTCTGTCTCTGTTGGGATGTTTGGTTTCATCGTTCTCTTTGTGGGCATATCTCACTCCTTTTATCTTCTCTCCTCATTTCAGTCGAAGACCCCCTGGTGCTCCGTCTCACCGGCCCACCATTATCCGCCCTGCTGAGCCTTCCCTGCTAGACTAGAGCTGTGGCCGAGCCCACCTAGGCGTGTGTGTCTCTGTGTGGGTGTCGGTATCTGCGCACTGTTGGCCGGTGGCAGGCGTTCAAGGGGGAAGGGCTGACTTAGAGTGATGCATAACGTAAATCTTCCAGCCACATCGATACGTTTTATCATGCAATGTTAATAAGCTGCTAATACTTTCCATTTAAGTGCACAGAAAGGAAAGAAAGCCCATAACCACTTGAATATTACAGTTGACAGCTCTGGAAAACAAAAACCCAGGTGATTTCGGTGAGGCATTGTTGCTTCCAGCGGTGGATGATGATGTTTCCAATGCAGGTTTTTTTTTTTTTTTTTGTCATAGCTGGTCTGTTTCCTAAACAGTTACTTTTCTATTATTTTCCAACGTTCCCAGTGTTTTATTACTTACGTTATTATTAACTTATTAACTGGAACAGCCCCCCCCGCTGCCTCCTTTCTAGGAAGGCCCAGGCACTTTGTGTCACCTGTTGTCACGTTTCACTGGGTTTCCACGTCCCCAATCATTTCATAATGAAAAACAACAGCTTAACATCAACAGTTTTTTTTTTTTTTTTTTTTTGGTGATGTCAATTATATAAATATATAATTTTTTTTCTTGTGTTATTTTATTTGAGTGAGTCGTTTTTTAATGACCGTTATAAATGTAGCTTTAAATGGATTTCTAATAGCAGCAGAGACGAAGCATATAAAAGACGCAGGACGGGGGTCACATGACTCTGAGAGAAGATCGTCAGCTTCCCCGTCTGCGGATCACACTTCAACGATGACGCGGCATCAACTAGATTGACATTTGTAATCCATGCACTTCTAACCATCTAGCCTTACAGGAATCCACTCAGAACAGGGTCGTTGTGGTCAGTTTACCTGAAGACTATGCACAAACACCCTGGAGAGGGAAAGAGAAGACAGACTCAAGGCTGTCTGGACTTGCTGAGAAGTCCACTAATTCTCAGATGTTCAAGTATGACTGTTAGCCCGTTTACTCTCAGCTCAACTCCAGTTAGGTTTGAGTAGACTCTATATTGTCTGGATTAGTTTATTCCCGTAGAGCAACATGCACAGTGCAGTTGGATAGTTGTACAGAACTGGGTGGGTGGTGCCGGGTGTTTAGATGACACATTTGGGTTTTAGAGTATGAAGATTGACTCTGTGAGCTTTTCAAATACCTTTTATCATTATTATTATTATTACTGCTATCATATCTGCTTCCATGCATTAAAAATATCATTGTATATAGCTCGCCTACACTGGGATTTGGCTCATGTTTCAATTCATTGCAGATGCATAATATCAGTAGTAATCAAAGCCCAGCCTGTCGAAATGCAACTGTAGTTTTGAAATGAGGAGTCACTAACCCCTGTCTTATCATTTATTTAAATTCTGTGGAGGGGGGAAATATTGGTCATACTTTATTTATAATCTGGGCATTTCTCATGTCTTTTCATGTTTTTGGTAGCAGTTGTATCAGCTCTGGACAACATTATTTTATCCAGTTTCCTAGCTTTTGCTGAATTATTATGGGGTTTCTGCTGCAGGGGTTGGCTGTTAGACTGTATTGGGAGTGCACTTGGGTTTTGATACACAGCTGTGATGATTTGCTGATAAATATCTTTGGATTGCATTTAGTTTTGTTTTTTTTAAGCCATTAAAATCTGTTTCTCATGAACATCCTCAGATGTTTGGGGGGAGGGATGTGGGTCAGGCGACAGTAATGATGGGTTACTTGAATGTTTTTCTTCTGCTTTTGGTTTGATCAGTTCTGGTGGGAGTTGTGGTGTATAAACTCACATCCTGTCTAGAGAAACAGCCTCGACTTTCCTCAGGTAAGAGGATACAGACAACCTGACAATTACAATTAAACCAAAAAAAAAACAAAAAAACAACAAATTGACAATTCGGTGAAGTTCAAAACTGTAGCCTCAAGACAGAATGTGCTTTTTTGTTATTTTTATCTTATTTGTTTCCAGGACTTGCTGAGTGACAAAGCTAGAAGAGATAATTTGATTCTAAAAACAGCCAAAAGTGATACAATCGTGGCCTTTTTAGCATTACATTTTTCACAAACTCACGCTCAACTAAATTTAGTAGTAAATCTGATATAACCTGTTCTGCAGAGTTTGTTGACGTTCTTTGTGCCTGTCACTTCAGCCTTGTCTTGGGAAGATTAGACTGTAAATGCCTTTGTCACACATGGGCCTGCGGGAATGCTGCGTGTCTCCTTTTGTACTCTCTCCTTCCTGTTTCCCTCCCTTCTCTGAATTGTGAAGAAGAGGTTGGAAACTAACCTTCAAAAGTCTTGTTTTGCAAACCCTTGTCAAGTGCCTCTGTAGTAATTAATTGATTGAATAAAACATGAACTGATTTAGAAATGGAATAAATAAAGAGGTGTTGTGTACAATAAAGGGACTGGCTCTGGTGGTTGGTGTCTCTGTGTCTTGTGTGATGCACTTCTTTCCTCAATATCTCTCCTAATAGTATAGACAACCTCCTACCGGTACTTCTTTTTTTTTTTTTTTTTTAATCTCCTCTTTGTCTGTGTCTGAACTAAAATACACTACCAAACCCTCTCATGTTCCCGTGGCAACTATAGTAGCAAAAGTTAATGGGTTAAGGACATTCAGACTCATTATATATCCACTTTTGCTAAATTGACTAAGAAATATTGTAGATCCTATGAGAGTAAGCTTTTACAGCTGCACTCTTAATGTTCATAAAAATAAATCACCCCTCTTTTAAAAACCTCTTGGGCTTTCATTGTCATTTGCCGCTGAACTGAAATAGATTTAATGCAACATCTGTGTGTGAGTCTGTCTATCTCAGAGGAAAATGGTCACATCTAAGTATTCCTGCATAAAACATGGTGGGGTGGTTGTCATCACACCCCGCATTGATCCCATCTCCTCTAGGAGGGTCATCCAATGAAAAACCAAGGTCTGATCAATACGAGAGACGTGGTGATCCGCTGGGGCAACCCCTGAAAAGGGAAACCCCGAAAGAACTTGTTTTACTAAGATTAAACCTGAAAATTTACAGGAAATGTGTTTTTTTGTGTTTCGTTTTTTTTTTATTTTAAGGGGGGTGAAAAGCAAGGATTGGAAAGTCCCTCTTCAGCCTCTTCTCAAAAAAAAGTTCTAGTCATGACATTTGAGGTTGGTGTCAAAATGAGGCTCAAGTTTTATTCTCCATCAGCGGCAGGATTAAGGAATTTGGGTTCATGCATTTATCTTCCAGTTGACATGTTTAAACAGAGCAGCCCCTCCTGATGATCCGATCCTGTTGTATTTACCTGTCGGAAGCAATTCTGCACCGCAAGTCAGAGTTCGAGAGATTAACATTGGTTGATTGTTTCTGAACAGGCGCCCGGCTCCCCGTCGAAACCAGTGGTGACCCCGACCTGCAGGCAGTGGACGTGACTCCCATCCATGACGGCAAAATCTGAAAAACTACACGTTTTACTCGTTTGTTCAATTATATGGTGATACAGACATCACAGCGCAAGGATCCTGGCTAATAGGGGTTAAACTTGGAACAAAATTAAATTATTTTATTCTGTAATCTGTAATAAATCCTTCTGGGTACTAAGAATGTGGCAATAAATTTTTTTTAAATAAGTAATGATTAAAAAATGTAAATATGCAAGCAATCTTTATTTGATATTCTGTGGGATGGAAATGATGAAGTGCCATGTCAAAAACAAAGTTTAATCAAATCATTTTTACTGTTATTTTAGTTCTTTGTGCTGTGAGACAAAAAAAGCCTTTCAAGTTGTCGAGTATTGCACGATGGGATTAATGACATACACAAAAAATAAGTCAGTGTCAAACAATAAAGGGACATAAAGTTTTGTCTCTCTTACTGTCTATTTGAACTGTAATGGCAAGGAATTCAATATTTTAGCCAAAACTACCTTTTGCTGCTTAGAATGTGTTTTTTTTTCCTTTTTATTTAACTTCTGTAACCTAATCAGGAATATTAAAATTATGATTGTGCAATTGCATTTCTGTTATTCCCGTTCATAATTTAGATGTGTGTGATGCATGTCTTTAAAATATATATATATAATAGAATATAGACAGTTATCAAGTCAGTCTGATCATATTTTGGTTTGTTTTAGCTGCTGGTTTTATAACAGAGAACCCAGACTCTTGGATGCAACTGCCTAAAATTCAATTAAAGAACATTTAAGTGAGAACTGATGTGGCTTTCTAGACTGTCAAAGGGCTGTGTTTGTAAGTAACATTTTCCTTGAATGTGTGTTTGTTTATATTATATACCGGTACTAGTCCAGTATATCTGTGTCCACATACTATTGCACTGCAGGTTCATTTCAAGTATAATTTATGAAAACAGTTTTTTCCTTTCAATAACAACATGAACCAGTGATTAAAAATGTCAAACGTCCCTTTAAATTCAGCTCATAGCTGTCACTCAAGTCATCAAGGTCACCTCAGCGATGGGTAGAGGCAATGAAACAGTTCCGTTGTCACGTGCGGACTTTCTTGGTGTCATCAAAGAAGCGTCGGAGTGTGTAAATCTGAGCAACGGCGACAGTAAGCATGACAGCCAGATTCAAGCAGGACCAGAAGGAAACTCGCCACAGGTTGTCCTCTAGGAGGTAGCGGTCTCGGGCCTCAAAGGCCCGCAGCACGGCCTGGACCTGCCGGCTCCTCTCCAGGTGCTCGTACACAAAGTCCAATCTTGCCTGAAAGAGGAGTACCATCATGTCACGTGCAGTCATGATTTTTTTTGTTTTTTTTTCAGACCTCAGATCAACAACAGTGTTGCAGTTTGATCAAATCAACTTAGTTTTTCATTTTTTTTTACTCTAATCTGCAAAATGTTCTTTTCACCTAACTAAGTGATATACAGGACTGTCTCAGAAAATTAGAATATTGTGATTTTCTGTAATGCAATTACAAAAACAAAAATGTCATACATTCTGGATTCATTACAAATCAACTGAAATATTGCAAGCCTTTTATTATTTTAATATTGCTGATCATGGTTTACAGCTTAAGAAAACTCAAATATCCTATCTCAAAAAATTTGAATATTCTGGGAATCTTAATCTTAAACTGTAATCCATAATCAGCAATATTAAAATAATAAAAGGCTTGCAATATTTCAGATGATTTGTAATGAATCCAGAATGTATGACATTTTCGTTTTTTTAATTGCATTACAGAAAATAAAGAACTTTATCACAATATTCTAATTTTCTGAGACAGTCCTGTATGGCTGAGAATTGACTATGAAAGAGATTAAGTATTTTGGTTTCCCTCTGACCCTGATGTCGTCCACTTCGTAGTCTAACATGCCGTCTGTCAAAGCGATATCCGCCCACTCATCCCGGCCTCCGTCCGTGTTGCTCTGGCTTTTTAGGATAACCTCGAAAAACACCATCTTCTGAGAGAGTTTGCTGAAGCTGTTGTCAAAACACAACCGGTAGTCTCCATCCTCTGTGGGATCCACCCTACAAAAGGGGGAGAAAAAACATCACAGTAAAGCAGTGGATTCCTCACTTGTTTCATGCATTTCCTGTTTATTCTAATGTGTGCAATCTGCTTTTTTACTTCACCAGCTCTTTTTTTAATGCATTTGCGCTGGATCATCTAAAATTGAGTCCTTTTTTAGTTTAAGTAAAGTATAAACAAGGCAACACACAAAAACTACTTTGCATAATAATGAAAGGATTATGTCAGAGGAGTTTAGGTGACCCACATGTGGATGCCATTAGACGTCCTGAAGTCAGAGATCACCCGGTATCCGCTAGGTGAGATGATGGCCAACCCAACGTCCAGACCTGACCCTGCTATCACCTGTAAACACAACAGGGACTGCAGTCAGTAACGGTGCTCACACATGCGTCAAGCCACAGATACACATATCAGCGGTTATCTTTTCATTTTCATGCAGATATGCAGTTGACGGCTGAGGCTTTACTCGTGTGCAGCAGCCACCTGAAACTCAAATTTAAGGTCTGATAGTGAACCGAATAACAACCTGCTCACGTGATCTTCTGTTGTGTGACAGTGTCCCACTGAGAGGAAGTTTGTGACTTTCTTACGGCTTCATTTTGGTCATTAGACATTAGACATTTGGGGAGGTTTGATGCATAGTGTTTTCATACATGCCTCACATGATCATTCCCCCCCCCCAGATTGTGTGAAAGCACAGCTCCACTCGCTGCTTTCAAAGTTTACAGTGGCCCACAGATCATGCAAATCTTCTCTGAGTCAGTTGTTGCTGCATCAAAGGGTGCAGCAAGAACTTTGCACTAAAACAGGTAGCATGATAACTGGTGTGACGTGACGGTGGTGAAGCAATGCAAATGACTGATGCAAATGACTGAGGCCATATCTACAACTGTAAGCACACCAGTGTGTGTGCATAAACACAAAACCACACACAGAGAATATGAGTTTACTTTCCATGTGTCACATTAGTCAACATTTGAAGTACCGGTAGATCAAAAATATTTCATCAAAGTTGTAGTAAGAATATTCCTGCATAACATGTGTTTTTGATTCACTTCAAATGTTGACTACTGCACATCACTGTGGGTGTATTGTGTTGTCAGGGCAACTTCCCACAAGCTATTACTCCTTTTTACTCCCCAGACAAACAATCCCCAAACGTCCTGGTGCAAGAATTATCTTAAGTATCATAATGATTTACTTCTGTCTCTGTCAGGAAGAGCAAAGTCCAGCCTGTTCACTTGTTAAGTTTCAAATTATTTCTAAACCTATAACATTATATTTCAAGCACAAACATACAAAATAAATGAATTAATAAGAAAACCTAATAATAATAACGATGTATATTTTATTTACCTGGTATTCAACTTCCATGCTGTCGTCCTTTGCGGTTGGTTGGAAAAAGCACTCAGTGCTGCCAGCAGGTAATACAAACGTAAACTCCATTTTTTTGTTTGGCTCCAAACCTAAAGTCAAGCTGACAATCAGAGTTAAATATGTCATCAAACAGAGTCGTGCACACATCACGCTTCGGTCAACAGTCCACTTTTCCTCTGTGTGCAGAATCCCAGCTCCCTGCAGCTGCAGCAGATCCCGACGGCTGAACCACGAAGAGTCTGGGGGTCAAAGCTCAGTCTGCAGCAGCTCTGCTGCCTGGATTTCACACTCGCACTGAACTCATGCCAGGCTGCAACACAATCATCGTGTTCATCAATTAGGGCCCGAGCACTTACAGTGCGAAGGCCCTATTGTATCTGTAGGAGTTCTCGTTTTTATTTTTATTTTTATTTTTATTTTCCTCGTTTTTATTTTTATTTTTATTTTCCTCGTTTTTATTTTTCTTCCGACGAAATGAGGGCCTTTTTGCCCCCCCCTAATCGTGCCCCAAAAGTCACCAACTTTTGCACGCAAGCCAGGCCTGGCGAAAAAATTTGATATTTAATGGTTTGCATTAATGGGCGTGGCAAAATGGCTCAACAGCGCCCCCTAGAAAACTTTGTGTCTCAAGCCCCACGATACGGTTTGACGTACATGTACGAAAATCGGTACACACCTGTATCATGTCGCAACTTAAAGAAAAGTCTCTTGGCGCCATGGCCGAAAACCGAGCAGGAAGTCGGCCATTCTGAATTAATCGTGTAATTTTGGCGCAATTTATGCCATTTCTTCGGCCGCTTCGACCGTAACGTGCACCCAGGTGTGTTATACATCAAAATGTGCGTCTCGATCCTGCGACAATGGGCATTATTTTATCAGTCAAAAGCCTACTGTCGCGACGATAGACAAAAGCCAAACGCCAAAGCCATAGCCAAAAAGCGTGCATCCCCCCTGATCTGATTGTTTGATATTTGATAGTTCCTATCTGGCATAACTTTGGAATGGTTTGACATAAAGAGTCGTGGGTGGTGTCATCGGACTCGGTTTTGAGTCCTTGACCTTCATTGATGGCCGCTGGTGCAGCAATTGTTTGTGTCTCTCCTTGGATTCACATTTTTATTTGATTGATTCTATTTTCTAAGTGATTTTATTTGATTTTATTGTTAACTAAAAACTCTACAATAGCCGTCTGAGATGAGACGAAGCTAAACAGAGCACCTGAACAGCAGAGATTACCACCAACGGGCCAGCAGTAGCAGCGGCGGCTACCACCACCGGGCCAGCAGCAGCTGCGGTGGCTTCCACCACCGGGCCAGCAGTAACTTCCACCACCGGGCCAGCAGCAGCTTCCACCACCGGGCCAGCAGCAGCAGCGGCCAGCTCCACCAGGCTCCAGGCCCTGGCTTCAGGAGCTCCATCCACCACCGGTGAAATCACAAGCTGTGTCTCTCTTCTTGAAACAAAGAAATTGCAACTGACTATGAAACAAACGGACTGCGTTAGCTGTCGTGACCTGAGAACTAAAATCACGGAGTTAGAATCCCGGATATCTACACTTTATTCCATCCACGAAAATGAGCAATTCATCAACTCTTTCGTTTCTAGTCCAAACTCCGGTAGGCCTAAATCTCCACCAGACTATCCTGAGGCTTCTGGGGGGCTTGATGAGAAGGAATGGCCGGCCCTCACTGCGTCCACACCACACCGAGCATGGATCCGACCTAAGCGATCGAAACGAGTAAGGAACTCGTCCTGCATTCTGTCTCCCCCCATTCAACTCCAAAACAGCTACGGACCTCTCATGACCATTCAAGAAGTTTCAAACACAACTCTACCTAAAGCTAAGCGCCAGCGCAGCACTGGAGGGGCTGAATTAGAGGAAACTCCCGTCCCATCGACATGCACTGTACCAACGCTGACACGTCCTGCTCAGCTCCGCCCGGGTAATGTTAATTTTACACCATCGCCCTCTCGGGTTATCAACCGCAGGTACTCTGCCACAGCTCATTATACTAGCAGGGAAGCTAATGTTGCTAATAGTAGCTCAGCAGCTAATACGGACAGGGGAACTGCTACTGCCGCTACCAGCAGCACAGCAGCTAACCCTAGTACAGAAGCTAACATCGCTAACGTCACTAGCACAGAAGCTAACGCTAGCGGGGCAAATGCTATCAGACCACCAGTAGCTAATACTGCTAGCATTGGCACTAAGACCTTTCAAGGACGTTATGCTACTAACCCAAACATAGGCCCCACAGCTACTGATGACACAAATGGTGACGTGGCGACTGAGAACACGATGCCACAGGTGGACACCATACTGATTGGGGACGCCATGACAAAGCATGTGAGACTGGCTAAGACTGAGAACATCTGTCTTTCCAACACATCCATTGAAGAGCTGACGTCAACACTACCAACACTCCTAAACAACAAGTCAAGTGACTCCAAGATTGTCATCCACGCTGGCTCTTTTGATATCCTGCACAAAAAGACCGGCACTGAGATACTTAAATACCAGTTCACCCAGCTTCTGAACGCACTCCGCAGTTTTCGAGATGTATCCATCAGTGGACCGATTGCATGTTTTCGAAGAGGAAAAGAAGTTTTTAGCAGACTACTATCTTTCAACACCTGGCTAGCGTCTGTCTGTCAAACTTACACTTTGAGATTTATTGACAACTTCAATATTTTTTGGAACTCTGCAGACCGTTTTCAAGCTGATGGACTCCATCCAAACCATAGAGGTTCAAGGCTACTAACAGCAAACATCAGCCACGCACTCCTGACCACCGCAAAGGGACTGGAAGTGGGAAGAGCCATTGGGGCACTGAACTCTGTGAACGCTAACCTAAATTGCAACCAAGCGCTGTTTCTGGAGAAAGCCCCAACGGACGCATCCCAAACCGCCCACAGCAAGGTTACTGAGACTGCTCAGACCTCTATCCCCCTGACGGTTTTCGTCAATGATATGGACATCCAGCGAGGAAAACACCATTAGGACAGTCGCCATGCTATTTCATCTAACATACCGGTCATCATTAACAGCAAATGGCATGGTAAAATGCATGGTCACAACTACAAAATACATGAAATACGTCCTAGAAGTCTTAAAACTGTACATGTCTCTCCTACTAAAATATCTCCTCCTGTCCCATCTCAAAATGCCCAGCAGATGAAACTGGCCCTCCTAAATGTTAGATCACTGAATAACAAAACCTTTCTAGTTAATGAACTGATTAAGGATAACAACTTAGACTGCATAAGTCTAACAGAAACTTGGTTAAACGATGATACGGCAACGGCAACAATGATAGAAGCTTGCCCGCCAAACTATAGCTTTCATCAAGTATCTAGGAAATCAAAAAGAGGAGGAGGAGTCGCAGTTATCTTCTCATCAAAACTGTTGTTCAAAATCATTGACATGGGTAAATACACAGCAATTGAATATCTTGCTACTGAACTCACAACTGAACAAATACTACTTGTCATAATATATCGGCCACCCAAGTATTCACCAATATTTTTACAGGAAATGTCTGAACTACTATCAATATGTGTCACAAGATATGACAAAATAGTTCTAAACGGGGACCTCAATATTCACGTAAATAAAAAAGCAGACCCAAAAACTGTTGAGCTTTTAAATCTTCTAGATAGCTTCAATCTAACTCAACACATAACAGATTCAACTCACCGGCAAGGAAACACACTGGATTTAGTGATAACAACTGGACTGAACATCAATAATGTTTCAGTAACAGATTTACCACTCTCTGATCACCACTGTATTCTCTTTGATGTAACCATCTTAACCAGCATAACAAATACCAAAAAACAATTCCTAATCCAAAAAAGATATCTAGATGATAAAGCTGTGGAAAATTTCTCACAAGAAATGACTCTCTATAAGCCAAATCATGAATGTTCCCTTAACGAAATGGTAGAGAATCTCAATAATGCTCTATCATCAGTGTTAGATTCTGTTGCCCCATTGAAAACTAAACAAAAGAAATTGTCAAATAGAACCTCCCCATGGCTGAAAATAAATAACGTTAGTGAAGCAAAAAGAAAATGCCGTGTAGCAGAGAGAAAATGGAAAAAAAAACTAATTCCACTACTCATTATGACATCTACAAAGATGCACTAACCTCCTATAACAGAATCATTCGCCTAGCCAGAAAAACATATTTTTCCAATATTATTACAGACAATGCTGGAAATTCCAGAGTTCTCTTCTCCACTATTGATCAGCTACTAAACACTGTCCCTGCCCCCCCACTATCCTCTACTGCCTTGTGTGAAGAACTGGCTCAATTCTTTAAGAACAAGATAACTATGATCAGGGATAACATTACTAGTACTGGAGGTGTAACGGATATCACTATTGATAGACCCTGCAATGTAACCATGAGTAAATTCACTTGTATCACAATGAGTGAATTATGCAAAACGGTCACTCAGTGCAATTCAACCACATCAGATGTCGATCCGATACCCACAATGTTTTTCAAGCGAGTGTTTGATAGTATCTCAAGCCCGGTACTGGAAATTATAAACACATCCCTTAGAACGGGTGTTTTCCCAGAAAGCTTTAAAACAGCTGTTGTAAAGCCTATACTAAAGAAACCCAAACTAGATAATAATATACTAACAAATTATAGACCGATATCAAATCTTCCATTCATTAGTAAAGTGCTAGAAAAGATTGTCTCAATCCAACTAAACTCATTCCTAATTGAAAATAACATTTTAGAAATCTTTCAGTCGGGTTTCAGAAAATATCACAGTACTGAAACGGCTCTAACAAAATTAATTAGTGATCTCAGACTAAATTCAAATGCAAATAAAGTCTCCATCCTTATCTTATTGGATCTCAGTGCTGCTTTTGATACTATTGATCATGACATTTTAATCAATCGACTTGAAAAGCATATTGGGTTCTCTGATTGTGTATTGAACTGGCTCAAGACATATATCAGAGGAAGGAAGTTTTATGTTAGTCTGGGAAACAATGTATCAGAGAGACATGAAAGTTGCTATGGGGTTGCACAAGGGAGCTGTTTAGGTCCATTACTCTTCTCTCTATATATGTTACCACTTGGTGACATCATTAGAGAATATAATGTAGATTTCCATAGCTATGCAGACGACACACAATTGTACATATCCGCTGAACCAAACGATACAACAGCAATTAATTACATTACCAACTGCTTGTTGGCAATAAATAAATGGATGAATGCAAATTTCCTCAAACTAAATGAAGATAAAACTGAAGTTCTTCTAGTTGGTCCCAAATCAAAGAGAGAGATGCTAACTAAAAACCTAGGAAGCTTAACTTCCTGGATTAAACCTGAGGTAACTAGTCTTGGCGTCATCCTTGACTCAGACTTGAACTTCAACTCACACATAAACAAAGTGACCAAAACAGCTTTTTTCCACCTCAGAAACATAGCAAAGGTTTGTCCATTCATAAATCAAAATGATGCTGAGAAGCTAATTCATGCGTTCATATCTAGCCGACTGGACTACTGCAATGCACTCTTCACTGGTCTTCCTAAGAAAACCACTGAAAGACTCCAACTTATTCAAAACTCTGCAGCTAGACTACTAACCAAAACCAAGAGGCGAGAACACATTAGTCCAGTCTTAGCTACTCTACATTGGCTACCTGTGACTTTTAGAATTGATTTTAAGGCCCTCCTTCTCACATACAAAGCCCTAAATGGACAAGGACCAAGCTACATTGCAAACTCCCTAACAAACTACACACCAGCTAGAACACTCCGATCATCTGATGCAGGTCTATTAGAGATCAGCAGAAGTAGACATAAAAAGATTGGTGATGCAGCCTTTGTTAACTATGCCCCAAAGCTGTGCACTACCCTCAAATATCAGGGAAGCAAACACCTTAGAGATATTCAAAAGGCAGCTTAAAACATATCTGTACACCAAAGCATTTGATTGATCATCACCTTCATCACCACCTTGACCCACCTTCATCATTAAATACCCTAAATACTTGTTCCAGTTTTTACTGCACCGACTTGCACTTTTAACTTACTCTGCACTGTACGCACTACTGTTTAATTTTTTGTAAACTTTTATATTATTAAACTTTACATTTTTTAACTGTCACTATTTATACTCCGTAATGAGATTATGTTAATTCAGGTAACCTATTAGAACACTAGGATCTGATATGATGCTGATTAATGTTTTTAATGTGTGTTTGTAATGAGATTATGGTAACTAAGTAACCTATTAGAACGCTAGGATCTGATATGATGTTGATTGTTATTTATACCTTTCTCTTTATTTAAACTGCACTTGCTGTTTGCCTTATTATTGATGTAAAGCACTTTGAGCTACAATTCTTGTATGAAATGTGCTATAGAAATAAAGTTTTATTATTATTATTATTATTGGCATGAATTAGCCCCGTCCTTTCTTCTGATTGGTCAATATGTGTTAGTTCCTATTTTCTGCAATAACTTTTGAAATGGTTTGACGTAAAGAGTCGTGGGTGGTGTCATCGGTCATGGTTTTGAGTCCTTGACCATAATTGGTGCAAATTGTACGCGCGAGGGCCGGTTCATCGCTGCTTGTACCTTTAATATGATTTTTCTTTTTTTTTTTAGGCTATATTTTTATCCCCGATTTTTTACCCATTTTTTATCACCCAGTGCTCCTACCTAAGTCAGTCCTGGGCATTGCCATCCTCTACCAACCCCCGGGAGGGCCCTGCACTCATATAAAACTATTTCTTACAAATATTTTTCGAAATCAGCACTATATAGTTTCACACTCATAATTGTTCTCTTTTTAATTAAGGAATTGATGCAAAAACGCTGCAGGTCCTCTTACTTCCTCTCTCAGTGAAGCCACAGAAGCCTGCTGTGGGTTGTCCTCAGATAAAAGCTTGGTAAGTGCTGACTAAAGTGGCCGCTGATGTTTACCAAATGAAACTAATGCAACTGACCAAAGGCAATAAATGTAGCAGTCTGCAGCTGCAGTCCTGTCTGGTGTGGTACACCGTGGCCTATATTGCTTGTGTTCAAGGCCTTTTCTTGTGCTGTTATGATCAATACCTCATTGTTGCGTTTCAGACCAGCGTTTTGTAGAACCTCTTAATATCAACCACTTCTTCAGTCTGTCTATGATACATGCTATCAATGGGCTTCTGATCCCATGGCGGTTCATCCTTCCTCTCTTTTTTCTTCCTCACTTGATTTCTGCAGCCTGAGACATTCACTTGCAGGGCCATCTTCTAGATGTATTTGAAGTCTTTGTTCATTCATTCTTGACTAAATGAAACAGCCAGATATTCCAGTATCAATGCTGTTTATCCTGCTGAGGTGGATCAGTTAATAGATGTCTCTCTCATTCTCAGCATACTCTATATCACATATAAGCATACAGCTTGATGTCTTCCATGTAGAGGAGGTGGATGATGATTGCTATCCTTCAGAACCGCTTTTTCTTTGTAACGATTTGGCTGAGAGGGTTAAGGCTGATGCAGAATAATAGTGGGGCCAAAAACTTCTCTTTGGGATACGCCAAACTTGATGGTAACCTTTGCCATTGACTCTGAGTTGGCCTCTACAGTAGTATTCAACAGTAACAGACTTTTGCCAAAGGCTTTCAGTGTCCTGTTGATGTTATACACCTCCAAGCATTTAAAAAGTGTCTTACATTGCGTTGTAAACTGTAGGGTCCGACCCAAAACCTGAGGTGAACCCGAGTAGCCAACCACAAACAGGCAGGAGACCTTAAATAAAGAGCCAGATGGCTGTTTATTAAGGTGACGGGGAAAAAAACGGACTCAGGGGTTAATCCGGAGGGGAAGACAGAGGAACGGGGGAGCGATGGTTAGGGGTCCACGAGACAAGGGTCAGTCGTGAATTGGCAGCAGGGGGGGGTCACAGAGATCCACGAGAATGGCTGCGAGGGGAACAGAGGCGTCGAGGAAGGTTCCAGGGAGGCAACGTAGACACTGGAACAAAAAAGCCTTGGAACGAAAAAAACAAAGAGGGATTAATGTTGTAAGCTCGGCACAAAGGTTCAACCTGGGTCTGTGTACTTCGCGGCCATCCGTTTTTTGTTTTGAAATTACAAAATAAAAATAGAGAAATAATCCAAAATAATCCGTTCCCCATCTTTTTTTTTTTTTTTTTTTTTATTTTATTTAAAAAGGGACAGTGTACAGTTAAAGCAGCACAATGTAACTTTCAGCTTTTGTTGAGTTTGGCGGCTCCTTTGGACAAAAGCGGTAGTGCTTTACCAGTAGTGTGGCAGGGTTCCTACCATGCACCTCCAAGTTACATAGTGCCAGTGAAGGCGATACAGACCCCTCAGACCATGACAGAGGTGTCATTAAACCTGTTGGAAGTTGATGTACCATCACAATGACTCTGGAAATATGATATTAAGGTGGAAAAGTTACATAGTGCTGCTTTAAAACATAAATGTTGCCATCTGATGCACTGTACCAGATTATAGCTTTAAGCTAATTTGCATCTGCAGTCCCTTTTGATAATAAGAACGGAAAACGGATCGTTATCCATTATCCGTTATCCGTTATCCGATTTCATTGATGTGTTTGAAAATCGAAATTGGGAATTAAAACAGCGAGTGGAAAACTCTTTTCTCCATTTCCTATTCGTTTCCAAGGATACTGAAAACAAGGATTGGACAAATGGGGGGATTGCACATGCGCAGTAATAAACGAAGAAAGTTGTTTCTGGTTCTTTTGTTGATCAGATTGAAAATTAACAGTTTTAGATTTTTTTAATGTTGAAACAGAAAATAAATCAAATATGAAACATGGGAGTGAAACATGAGTTTAATCTGTAATCTCTGTCTTCACTCCGTCATGAAACTGCAGTGATGTTGTGACAGTCCGTTCAGCTGCAGCGTCCAATCAATAACATGTACTGAACTCTAACATACCCCCCCCCCCCCCCCCCGTTGGAAACGAATAGGAAATAGAGAAAAGAGTTTTCCACTTGCTGTTTCAATTCCCAATTTCGATGTTGTCATTTTTTGTTTTGGCCTGAAGCTCCACCCTCCACCTATCTCCCAATCACCAAGTCAGTATTGTTTCTGAAGCTCCACCCTCCACCTATCTCCCAATCACCAAGTCAGTATTGTTTCGGCATCCGGGTTGCCAGCTCGGCTCTAATTATCGCAGCCATGGCAGCCTACGTTCCTGCTGCATTCTGCAGCCTACCTGGCAACCTCTGGTCGGGGGGAGGAGGGGGAGGGTACACGCCGCTCAACAATATTTTGAAAGTGACTGCAGTACCAGTTTTGGACAGTGGTGTAAAGTAACGAACTACAAGTACTTCGTTATTTTACTTAAGTAAGATTTTTGAGAATTTGTACTTTTATAGATACTTTCATTTTTCTGTACTTTTACTTTTACTTCGTTACATTTTCAAGGAAATAATCGTACTTTTAATCCGCTACATTTAAAATTGGACACGTCGTTACTCGCTACAAATTAAAGAACAGCACAGCGGGGGCTGATTTATGGTTCCGCGTTACACCGGCGCAGAGCTACAGCGTAGGGTACGCGGCGACGCACACCCTACGCCGTAGCCTACGGCGTAAGGTGTGCGTCGATTTAACGCGGAACCATGAGGCGGACGGGAAGGAAGGGGGGCGCGTGAATATACCGAGAAGGAGCCGCAGCTCCCGGGAGAGTTGCGCCGCAGAGGCGGGCCGGAAGGCCGGAGGAACCGCCTTCGCGTCGAGTACTGAAGCCTGAATGATGGCTCCGCGTTAAATCGACGCAGAGCCTCGCCGTAGGGTACGTTGGTGTAACGCGGAACCATAAATCTGCCTGAGCGGCAGCCGACGCGTGTCCATGAGCACCATTCTTTGATTCCACCCCTTCTAAGGTGGTTTTGGCATTTAAAAGTTCAAAAGTCTCATCCTTTATCAGCTGGGGTTGCTTAATTTTGTCACTGCATACTACAGGCTGGGGGTGGACCTGTCAGCGGGGCCAATGGGGTACAGCAGCAGTGATGAGCAAAGGGAGAAATTAAAATGGGGTAATGGAAACAAACGCTAAAGGGGTCAGAATAATATCACCATTATTTAGAGTTGTAATCAAATTCTTGGATTCTTCATTTCTTTGCAATCCTTTTGAAAATAATTTTGTACTTTGTACTTTGTACTTTTTACTTTTTACTTTTGTACTTAAGTACATTTTAACCCATGTACTTTTTGTACTTTATTATATTTAAGTTGAGGTACTTTTATACTTTTACTTACTTACTTTACTTAATGGGTACTTTTTACTTTTACTTAAGTAATTTTCAAGCAGAAAAGTTGTACTTTTACTTAAGTACAATATTTTTGTACTTTTTCCACCTCTGGTTTTGGACATTTCTTACAGACGGCTCCTTTAAACTTTAAACTTTATTTATTTATATAGCACCAAATCATACAATATAAATGCAACACATGGTGCTTTACATGCAGAATAAAATAACAATAAAAAACACAATTTAAAACATCCCATACGACCCCACCCCCCACGCGTACACACACGCTCACTCACACTCATACACATGTGCACACACTCACACGCCCACACACACACACACACACACACAGTAAGTGGACTGGTGACATGGCTTAGCACTAACGATCCAGGTGAGGAAAACACTATCTATGGGTGGCAGCACGGATAACGGATAACGATCCGTTTTCCGTTTTCCGTTTTCCGTTTTTTATCATCAAAACAAAAGATGGGAAACGGATTATTTTGGATTATATCTCTATTTTTATTTTGTCATTTCAAAACAAAAAACAGATGGCCGCGAAGTACACGGACCAACCTGGAGAGCTGAAAAAACGTTTCCCGAAAGGCCAGATTTAGTTACCGCATGCATTCAGTACAATCAAGCACTGAATGAAGGTCCACGTCTCCTTTTAAGCCTGGGCTGGCGATGAGTGGCAGCGGGGGTAGATGGCAGATCAGCAGCACCTGTGCTGCTGGCTCTCCCAGCCAGAGGAGGAGGACTCCTAACAGTAAACCTTTCTATCGTCAGTCAAGGTGGTACTCAGATGGGTTTGCCTTATCTGAAGCCAGATGTGTGAAACTCAAATCCAGCCCTCCACCTCATTTTATCTGTCCCATGAAAACATGCAAAGATTATCACACACTTACTGTACAGGACAATTCTATACTCTATACTCTATACAATTCTATACTCTAGAGACATACAGGGACCATAATGACATTTTCCTCAATACATCTTGAATTTCATTTACTTTGCTATGATGGCATCTACCCACTGGATGGCAGCATCTCATATAAAGCTCTTTCCTACAATAGTTTTTTGCTTAAGCCTAGGATTTATATACAGTACAGACCGGAAGTTTGGACACACTTTCCCATTTGTCTGAATGAGAAAGTGTGTCCAAACCTTTGGTATGTACTGTGTATACAAAAAAGCACAAACAAGCAAGACAAGAGAAACTTATGAAAAGGGAAGATCATTTAAAGACAGATGGGAATCAAACATATATTTTCCCCTAAAGGTGATAAACCAGTATTTTTTTGGTGTCTGCCACACCTTTATAATAGTAATACATGTATATATGTCATTAATAATTAAATGCAAAGGCAATTATGTAATATGATTTTTTTTTAAAGGTAATACATTTAAGAAGTCTTACAATTGCTGTACTATCAACCATTTGACCCAACCCATAATGCTTATGTGACCTCAGATGTCCTTACAGTTTTTGATGACTGTCCTGTTGCCTAGTAGTTCTCCTCACTGCTCCGAGATTGTTGACTCTTTTTATATCACATTATTCCTTTTTATTTCTAAAGCTTGTCTATGTCATCTTACTCTACGATACGGCTCCTCTATTTATAGAAACGGTTAACTGAATCTAAGGGTCATTTTGGTTTACATACCACCACAGAGGTGACATATTTGTGGCTGTTCGCATCACTAAAGGAACATTCTGGAGCTGAATCAAGCCCACTTCTATTATTAGATGGTAAGGAGTGTGTTGGGACCAAAACAACCTGAATCAAAGCAATTTAGTTCGGGAATGTAATGTGTGGTTGTAGCAAAATGGCATTTAATGTGAGCACCTGGGCAGTGGAGCTACTACATCAAAACATAATCACTATTCTAAGTGTCTGATAACATACAGTGGGGAGAACAAGTATTTGATACACTGCCGATTTTGCAGGTTTTCCCACTTGCAAAGCATGTAGAAGTCTGTAATTTTTATCATAGGTACTCTTCAACTGGGAGTGACAGAATCTAAAAAAAATCCAGAAAATCACATTGTATGATTTTTAATGACCTGAAGAGAGCTGGGACCACAGTCTCAAAGAAAACCATTAGTAACACACTACGCCGTCATGGATTAAAATCCTGCAGCGCACGCAAGGTCCCCCTGCTCAAGCCAGTGCATGTCAAGGCCCGTCTGAAGTTTGCCAATGACCATCTGGATGATCCAGAGGAGGAATGGGAGAAGGTCATGTGGTCTGATGAGACTTAAATAGAGCTTTTTGGTCTAAACTCCATTTGCCGTGTTTGGAGGAAGAAGAAGGATGAGTACAACCCCAAGAACACCATCCCAACCGTGAAGCATGGAGGTGGAAACATCATTCTTTGGGGATGCTTTTCTGCAAAGGGGACAGGACGACTGCACTGTATTGAGGGGAGGATGGATGGGGCCATGGATCGCGAGATCTTGGCCAACAACCTCCTTCCCTCAGTAAGAGCATTGAAGATGGGTCGTGGCTGGGTCTTCCAGCATGGCAACGACCCGAAACACACAGCCAGGGCAACTAAGGAGTGGCTCCGTAAGAAGCATTTCAAGGTCCTGGAGTGGCCTAGCCAGTCTCCAGACCTGAACCCAATAGAAAATCTTTGGAGGGAGCTGAAAGTCCGTATTGCCCAGCGACAGCCCCGAAACCTGAAGGATCTGGAGAAGATCTGTATGGAGGAGTGGGCCAAAATCCCTGCTGCAGTGTGTGCAAACCTGGTCAAGAACTACAGGAAACGTCTGATCTCTGTAATTGCAAACAAAGGTTTCTGTACCAAATATGAAGTTCTGTTTTTCTGATGTATCAAATACTTATGTCATGCAATAAAATGCAAATTAATTACTTAAAAATCATACAATGTGATTTTCTGGATTTTTTTTTTAGATTCTGTCACTCACAGTTGAAGAGTACCTATGATAAAAATTACAGACTTCTACATGCTTTTCAAGTATAATTCCACTTAAGTGACAGTTTCGATGGGTCATGGAAAATTAAGGCATTATATGTTTTGCTGTCAACAGCTGTAAGGAAATGGGTGGGAAGAGGGGAACGAAGCGGTGTAAATGCAGATGAAAGGGGCACATTTCTTTTATAATATTTACATTCCTCCATGAGGACAAGCATCCATATTTCGGGTGCAGATGGCCTGCAGTTACCCCTTGAGTGGCCTGTCAGTTCCTACTCTTATTGCCTCATCTCAACAGTCCAGCCTGCGTGCTGCACATTGGCTCTCCCGTTGCGCTTCAGCAGGATCCGTAACTTTACTCTGTGCAATTTATAAAAATAGCCACAGCACCTACAAACAAACCCCAACACTTGGCTCTTTTGCCATAAATATTTAAGAAGCGAGCCAGTTCTACAGAAGCAGAAGTCGTGAACATTCCTCGTCCTGCTTTGTTAGCATTTTTATGCGTGACATCAGAAGTGTACTTGTAGATTTATAACAGAGTTAGGGCGACTGGAAGGAGACGCTGTACAAATAGTTCTTCATCTGCACTTTATGTACACATACAATGATGAAATTACATCACTTTGTCTGTGCATACCCTTCCCAAACTATCACAAGGAGAAACTATATTTTAGAGTCTGGTCACAGACTTACAATTACAATTTATTTTATTGCCTGAACTGCTAACAATTATCCTAATTTGTCTCCAAAGTTTGATTCATGTTGTTTTGGTCCCTAACATAAATCTAACTCTTTAGTGTCTAATAACAGAACATAGTTTGATTTAACTGTGGAAAGTTATTTTATCGAAAAAAAACTAAATAAATCAAAGCACTTAATAAGAACTTATGGGGTGACAGATAAACCCGTTCTCATCCTCAGACATCTACAGTTGGCTGTTTTATCCACTATTAATGTGTGTGCTGTCATTAAAACCTGTGGAGCTCTGAGCGTTCTGGATGCTAATGACTTTGGCAAGATATTTAGAAAGGGGATTCAAATTCAATGAAATCATTTCACTACACAGAAAATAAACTGGTATAGATTTAATCTCCTCCAGTTCTGGCTATCCAATAAAAAATCAGAAGGAAGAAAAGATTATATGAATGGTAAAAGATCTGGTAATCCTATGCTATAATGTTATTACATTCCTATAATATCATTATCGACAGGAAACCTTTGCATTGGTGTCAAAGTACATCAAACTACAACCAGAAAGAAATCCCATAAGTTTGTACTGCAAGAAGAAAACTCAAAAGTTCCTCCAGGAAGTCCATCCATCAGGAACCGTCTCGGTTGATGCAGAGCTCTTCACCCGCCTTACAGGCCTTTGCCTTCTTCCTCCTGGCTCTAAGATGAAAACCAATAGTCTGTAACATTAACATGTCCTGGAAACATAATACAGCAAGTCACAGCATTTTTATTGTCACCAAAACATCTGTTCATAACACCTTGAACCAATTGGGAAGCGCTGTGACCCGGTTGTCATGGTTTTTAGATGACGTTGATGTGTCAGACATATTCTGCTGAACTCAACCATGAATTCTGTTTCACATCAAGCATGACAAGAAGAGATGGATTTTTTTTTTTTGCTGAGTGAAGTAATGTTAGTTTCTGAAGCCAGTATTTTAATATATGGCAACAATCACAACAAAGAGATGTCTCAAGCCGCTCGAAAGTTCACTTACGGAAATCAGCTGACAACAGTGTTAAAAAGGAAAAAAAAAGAGAAAGAGATTCAGGCTCAGACAGTTGAGGTTGAAGGGACCGGAAGAAAAGAGTCTTAGCGAGTGAGAAATGACAACAGCAAACACTTTGCATAATGGTTTAAGCCAATAACCAAAGACCAGAAACATGCAGCACCAAAAAAATGACTTCCTTGCTAAAAGATGGGGCAGAGAGGACTTAAAGGGCCGTTGAGGGAGACAGAGAGACACGAAGAGTGACTGGCATTAATGGCATACGGTAGTCCGAGGAGAAAATAGCTTTAGGACTTTGGGGAAAGTCTGCAGCTTTGTAACAATTTGGATGTTTCAACATCATCTGAAGCAGCATTACTTACTTTACATCACTCTTACTGTATGCTCTTAAAAGTAGAAGCATCTGATCTCCCTTTTCTTGCTCTGCCCAGCTGGCCTTGGGCAGGAGGGTCCCCACTTACGAGCCAGGTCTTGCTCAAGGGTTCTTCCTTCCTAAAGGGGAGTTTTCGTTGCCACTGTTTGGCTTAAGGTTTTCCTCCCACTAGGGGAGTTTTTACCTGCCATTGTTCATGTAATAACTGCTCGATGGTCATGCTCTGGAAAGCGCATAGAGACAACTTGTGTTGTAATAGACTCTATATAAATAAAATTGAACTGAATTGAATTGAATCTCTATTTTCCAAACCAAAAAACATGGAGAACACAATACAAAATACTGTCTTGGGATCACAGTGCTATCAAATCTTGAAGATATGAAAAAACAAAAAACAAACAAATTCTCCCAAACTTTAGAAAGATCCAAATTATGTGGGTGTTATTACCGAATCTGTTCATTGACTTTAGTGTAGAAAACTTCGAGGTCATTGTTCTACGTGCCCAAATGATAAGTGGTTAAGATTAAGATCTTAAACTTGATGTTGGTCTAAAGTTTATGCCATCTGTCAGAGAAGCCACAGAGACGCAGAGCACAAGGGAGGAAGTGTGAATGGAGATATTTCAACATTGCTTTTGCAGTGAAGTGGGAGTGTGTGAAGAAGACGTTAAAATGCATTGATTCTGGTTTTCACTTATGCATTGTGGTCTTGCAGCTTAAACCTCCATAGCCCATAGCTTGTAAAGAAAATTGACATGGACGGTTTCATTTTGATGATTGCAGTTACAGTAGTTTTGAGAGGGGCTGAAGTGATACACCTTCAGAGGAGATTCATATGACTACTCAAGAGCCTTTTCCACTTGAACCAACCAGAAGTGAGCCCACCCATTTTTGCAACTGTGCAAGTCAACTCTCAGCTTCTCGTGCGCCTGTTGGTCTCTGCAGCCCCTTAGAGAGCAGTCTTCCCCTCTGGAGGACAGTATCACACCGAAATGTTTTTCAGTTTCCACAGGAGCTCAGACGTAGGTATGGACAAGGGTGGGCCTCCCGCGGTGTACGTGGTGGACAGCCACAGCACACAACCTCCATTACCACCAAGGCTGAACCAGAGGAGAAGGAGCGCGGGGGCAACACAGACCATTCTGGTGCTGCTGGTGAGCCTGGCGCTGTGCGGCATGGTCATTGAAGCCTGCTTCATCTATCATCTCTACCAATCTGAATCTGTAAGTATCACTTACACAATACCTTTGACAATATCAGCTCTCAATTTGGTACACCTTTTTGATTTGTTCGATTATATTTCCTTTCGAATCCCACAGAATCTCACTTTCACCATAGGAGTTGATTCAGCTTCACTATCTATTTTAATTTCAGTTTCTTTTTAGTTTTCAACACTGTCTTCCCACTTTTTTTTCTGTTATCGTCACAGTATTTCTTTTTTGAAAGATGCATTGAATTTTCCATTAAGCACTAGCAATAGTCAGCATGGGGTCATGTTCTTCTTAGGCCACACCGGACTTTTATCATGACTGTCAGAAAGAAGACAGTCTTTGGTTTTCTGTAAATATTTAATTGTTACTCAGCTTCACCAGAGCTTGTACTGTATACACACAAGAGTATCTTATTGGTGTCTTAAAATAAACCGGGTACTTTTTTGGAGAGGGCCAAAATGTCTATTTACTTATTTTATTTTTATTTTTGAATTGTGCATAAAGTATGTGGTAGACCTGCTGGTACTATCAGCACTGTTGTATAAATTTAAATCCGCAATTTTCAGAGAAAGTAAAACAGCATGTGACTAAAATGTGAGCATCCTACGTGTGAGAAAAGTGTCACTCGGGTATCTCCAAAGAGGAAACTTTACCCGAAGTCAACTGTAAAAACAGGTTTTTCTTATGTCATGGTTAGACATGACTATATACATGACTATATACCGTACAACACCTGTTGTAACACAGCATTAATGTATGAGGATCTTCAAACAAAGGTAATAATAAACAGAAGATGTTTCGTGGCAAAAACAAAGATTTCATTCAGCGTCAATCATGTGAATGAAGGTTTTTCTCCAGAAAATGCTGATGTTGAATTAATTTCACTATATTGGGGAAGAGAGTAGGACAGAGATAGAGAAGTACTTTAAGCCCAGCCTGTTTACGAGAACCTTGATTGACGTCTTTGCGGTGAAGGGACATGCATGCTTGCTCCATGGTAGTGGATGGTCACCAGTCACTGCCACAGTCCATCCATTTCCGTTGTTTCTGCATGAGATTTATTGAAAAGAGTCCAAATCTATTTGAATTTAGAATTTGCATGCAAGGCCCATATCATCATCTTTGTTGATAATGGTATGGACAACATCCTGTATAAATGTGGGGCGCTAGAAAGGAGGAAGTGGTCTATTTCCTGTCTCTGTATTATGGTCATGATGCACCTTTTTGTATGTAATCAAGAGGACCGCTGTGTTCTACTTTGCAGGACTGCTCTGCAGAAAAAAAAAAACAAAAAAAAAAACATTTCTCTAGTCTGCATTTTGTGTGGCACTGTTTTTGAACTCTGCATTCCCACCAGTGTGATTCATCTGTTTGTGCATGCTTACTAATACAAAAATTGAGGAGAATCATGTCCTTTTTTTTTCTCCCAATGCAGAAAACCTCAGCAACATTCTCCAAGTTCATCGCAGGTAAGTAGCATGTTTTGTCCTCAGAGATTAAATATTTTTAGGTTATTTTTTTTCCCAGATGACAAATCGACGTCTGGTGTTTACACAGGTGATCTCATCGTTCCCACTAAAAAGCCGCGTGATCCTATCCTTCCCTCCAAACCCGTTGCACACCTGACAGGTGAAAGCAGCATTTCTGTTTCTCTCCTTAACATGATGTTCACATTTGTACCAGCGGAGAACATAAAATACTCAACAAATCAATTCCAACCTTTTGTTTAAAATATATGTATTTTTTATTGTATTTTTCAGATGGACAAGATGTATTTCATGCAAAGCAGATCATGAGATGGAGCATGAATGCAGAGCCTCTCCTTTATGAAATGGGCTACGACAATGACACTGGGAGCCTCATCATCCAGAAAGAGGGCTACTACTACGTCTACTCCAAGGTTTTCTTCTCAGACAGTGGCGTTTTTCACCATCTTGTTGACCGACGTACCGAAATGTATCCTGGGGGAAGCATTACTCTCCTGCAGGCCAGGAAATACTCCCCATTATCAAGCAGAACCCGCTCCAATAGTTTTCTGGCTGGAGTGTTTCACCTGTCCAAAAACGATACTATTTACGTGAACGTCAGCAACACAGCCCTCGTAATGCGACACAAATCCTTCGAAAATGTCTTTGGTGCATATATGATATAGATATCACACCATGAATCTTAAAACTAAGACGAAGTTGGGTGAAGGTCTCTTCTCAGGGAATTTAGATTTTTTTTTTTGATGTGGAAAAACCACGAAGAACAGGTGTGAAATAGTCTATGAGCCTTTTCATGTTATGAAGAGCTGGTAAAAAGGAGAGATGGGATCTCTGATGTACTGGTTATGGATTTATACAACAATGGCAAAAAATTTGAAGATAAAGTAGATGATATAGTTCATAATCACTTTTATACATTAACCTCTGACTGCTAAATCAGAACATATCACTCAGCCTCTGTTATCTTATTATCTTTACAAATTAATTCAGCTTGTTCGTGCTTCAATTAAAAATTAAACTTTTAATTTTTGCCTTTATAATATTATGTACACTATTTATTTGTTCTTTCCAAATATAACTGCAATTATGTTGCTGTATGTAAGCTTATCTATGTCATGAAATAAACAGATCATAATTTGAAAGCTTTGTCTGATTTTCTCAGGCTCTCTCAGGGTCTCTGAAACCAAATAACTTCTCACTGATCTCAAATAGGTCAAGCCATGAGGCAGAGTTATTCGACGGACGGCAAATGTGTTTACGGAGGGTATTTTTCAATACCAGAGTTGCAGATAATACCCTGTCAAGAGGACAACGTAACCTGAAAACATAGTTCTGTGGTCAGGAGCTTGAAACATCTGGTTTTCACCACGTATTAATATAAAGTCAGAGAAACCTCAAATAAATAGCAGCACATGTTACACTATGTCTTTATAGTGCATAGTAACATTACTGTAAACTAATATGTGGAAAATAGAGAACAAATTTATGGGATTCACAGGGATTAAGAGGGTATGTTAATATATCAGACAATATATCTAATCAAATGAACTTTATTACTTTATAATCAGTAGGCATGACCAGTTTTATAAAAGCAGACATTTGACAAATTGCTGCTTTGGCGCATTCAATAGTGGTGGATTGGTGACACAGGACCCAGCCATGAATTCTTGTGTGACAAAGTACCCTCAGGTGAACTGCGATGCCACCAACAACCCCCACGGACACTGATGAATCTGCAGGAGCCTGGATGGAAAAGAAAATAGCAAAAGCCACATCTCAACTTACTACTGTCATTTGGCAGACGCTTTTATCCAAAGCGTCTGCCAAATGACAAAAGTAAGTTGAGATGTTTATTGAAATGATGTGGTGGGACCTTAAGAGAGGTGTGAATTGAAACAAATGTACAGAAGTCTCAGTGTACTGAAACAATAGGTCAACTTTGTTCCACCCTGATGTGACAGAATGGTAATACAGATCTGGTTAATTCTCCTAAAGGTTATTTTAGATGCTACTGAACCATGATGTGTAGGCTTTACTTCATTTTGCTTTAGTTTTTGCCAAAGAAATGATACAGGCCATGTTATGTTGGTCATCTGATGTTGTATTTACTCAATTTTAATACCTTATGAGAATTTTATATTTTTTCTTTATGGTCCAGTATGTCAAACCTTAGAATTGGAAGAGGGTGTACTTTTTTCCGTGCATCTGTTGTTTAAAATTACCCCTGTTAGGTGAAATTACCTTCAAGTGACCACATTCGTGCTTGTACCGTTATCTAAACTATCTTGTCAGTCTTTCACCTTGATGTCAAATGTCAAGGCTTGGTCTGTATCAGCAAAAAGCCTCATCACTCTTTGAAGCAACTCTTTTTCTCTTTCTTTTCTTTCTTATGGTACCTCTCACACCAGCTACTGTTACACTTTCCCTTCATCTGTGACTGTTCGAAGAAACAGCTCATGAAAACGCCCACGGAGTTGTATATTTGTAAACTAAGGAGGAAGTGGTAGTGGGGGCTGCTGAGGGGAGGTGATGCGAGTGGCAGATTGCCTGACTCACTTTCCAACCCCAGACCTGGAGAGAGGTCGCTGGTGAAAATATAGTGTCACGGGTATGTGACACTATATTTTTATCTGTATATGCTTGTGTGTGAGAGACTGAGATGGTTTGAGCTTCAAATGAATTTCTCCTCAGAGACAAGATACACATTTATTTAGATTTATCAAATCTGCAAAGCCCTCCATACCTTTGTCACTGTACATTACACTCCAAAGTCAGGATAACTGTAGGATTTAAAAGGAGATGATCAGTAATACATTTGGTCTTCGCTTAGATATTTCAGGCTCCTTGAATGATTACAAGTGCACAAATGAGTCATTTTTCTTCCAGCGCTGGCTGACTTGTGAAGTGTGTGAGACTCATCAGCTGTGTGGTTGGAATTGTGCTAAAGTCTTGTCGAGACATGTCTTTACAGAGAATATGTGTGGGATTGTAATTCTCTGTCTGTAGTTATAGTGAAGTACTCTATTAGATATGAAACCAACTTTTTCCATCGATAAAGCAGAGTTGGGTTGTTAGATAAGAATCAGTTGAGACTAGGTTTTCTTTCACACTGGATTTGAAGTAAAGCACTAACCAAATGATACAGTAAGAGCCTTTTCCCCCCCTGACAATGACGTAACAAGCAACAGATTAACCCGTCTTACAAAAACATGTTAAAAAGTGAAAGAGGTGGTCGTGTCACACTGTAAAAGCTCCACAGCTAAATGCTGTCCCCTTGTGTTGATGCGTGTCATTTCTACTATTTTATAGGAAAGTGAAAACAGACATTAATGGAACAAAAGCTTCATAAGTCTGTGGCAAAAAGAGACAATTCAACACTTTTCACAGTAGCTGACCACAAATCTGCTTCTGTCACTTGTTTCAAGACGATGGCATTGAAACCGTGGAAAGCGAGGGGAAGAACAAACAAAGCTGAGCAGAAGCCTCTAATAAATGAGAGAGTGTGGGTGGGGGTTACTCTGTATTTACGCTATTAGCATTTCAGTGTAATATCTTGGACCTTTATTCAGTGTAATCGAAAGCTGCGGTTGCAGCAGCTTGATGAGCAGCAAGATGTATGGGACTTTGCGACTGAGATTTGGAAAGAAGTCTTCGGATGACATTTAAGTAACTTGGAAAATGTGTCTGTTTGCTTGGTTTCTTTGCTGTGATAAGTCCGGACGTTTTCCGAAATGCTCTTTATTACTGTGAAGTACAGTCAGTGTCATAGTGAATGTTTTTCTGCAAGATATACATCTATTCTTCGTCTGGAGGGCATGTTCCTCAATAGCAGATGTCTTTCTATCAACGATAATGTGGTGTCCCACTGTTAACTTGTGACCTCTCACTTTCACTTCAAATTCAGGGTCTCAAATGTGACTCACATGAAACGCACCACTTAATTAGTTTAGCTTCAAGCATCAAATTGCACAAAAAGGGACATTTTAATGATGGCATACTTATCTTAAATCCAAAAACACATTTTTAAAGATACCCCAAACAAATCCAATGGAAAATACGTTCCTTCAGCTATTAAAAAAGTACTGAAAATCAGAAACAAAACCAACATCTCTTAACACAAAACTTTCGCATTAACCACCATGACCTGAGATTTCCTGTATCGTAATGTGTACTACAGATTTTGGAGGTTAGTTTGACAATTTCACTCAACTTTTAGAAAATTCTAATTTGAAGTATAATAATCAGGCATGACAAAGTAATAACAAAAAGCAAGTAAACAGGAATTCAATTAAAGAAATAAAAGCTTCTAAAATAACAACAAATAATACTTTTCTGTTTGTGCAGGTTTACATTTTTTTAACACATCGTAAAGAAAACACTGAAGCAGTGACACATTATCACTCAACGACTGTTCACTGTTCTGTCAATTGAAAGTTTTTACATATTCGGTACAAATATTGGGTAAAAAAAAAAGAAGAGAGAAATAAATAAATAGAACATAAATATATAAATCCACACAATTCAAAACATATTAAGTAATAAATCAGACAGCGAGAATAAGCTGTGCAAATAACAACTTTTCTTTTCCAAAAACTTAGGTTTGTCACCAGTAAATGTGGCACATTAAAATATTACATTCTTGCAGTCATCGATGCACAATTTAATTCTAAATAAAACATCAATTTAAGCTAAACTGATCTCTCCTTCTCTAAATCCTCTAAACAGTTTTCTGTTTGAGAAGATTCGAAAAAAATCTGGTCTGATCTTCCAACTGGTGAATACACAAGGGAAAATCTATAGTACATCTATAGCATTTCTAAAGTACTATAGTGATCGGGTTTTAAGTGTTTCCTTAAGCATAACAGATGTCAAACAGATTTGTAGTGATGGTGCCATCCTCATACTATTTCAGGACACAGTAGCTGGACTGGACAGACGTCACTATAAGTCCTGTTTAAAGGTGAACTTTCTTTCTAGTGAAGTGGAATTTAAAATATAGCCGCTCTTATTTGTTGAATTCATCTGTTTGATCGATTCTCTTTGACAAATCCACTCTCTGACACCTGAAAGATGAACGTAACTTTAACCTTCATTGCATCAGTGCAGGTTAGCTGGGGGGGAAGTCCACAGATGTACATTCCACATAGACTTGCACAGGAATTAAATCTAAGGCCTCTCCATGAAGATGATATCAAGATGGGTCATAGACTCGCTTTTATCAATGTCCGTAGGTGGGTCAATGCTGACCTTCAGCTGCCCTCCAGCAGCGAGAACCACTACCTTGCCCAGCAGGCCTGTGCTTCTCGTGTGTCTGTTAATCTCACCCTCCAGCAGAACTTTTTCATCCAACTTCAGTGTCACTCTAGGGATCAAATTGTCAGGGACCCGTAGCTGATCGTCCAACCTGAGTGTCACCTGAAGATTTAGGAAATAATACCCATCCGATATTATTTTGAGACTGTATCCTTCCTCTGAGATCAGGCCTGGATTTGAATTTTCTGTAAACCACAAAATGTCATCGTTGCCTGTGATTGACAGAAAGAAACTGCTGTTAGATTTGAATGAGGTTCGCTCTAGTAGTATTCTGAATATCCTGTTTATGATGAAATTACATGTGACTTAGACACATTTACTTTCGCTAGGAAGTAACAAGATTCAATTGTACAAATTGTTTGTGGTTTACCTTTTCGAGCTTTGAAGGTGACCATTTTGCCTTTTCCTAACAGAAGTCCATCTGCGGATTGCTGCTGTTGAAAGGAGACACATCATATTACTCTCATAGTAGTTAGTGTAAATGTGGTGCTGCTAAATTTTCTGATAACAAGGAGACAATGTACATGAGGTTAAATTGTTCTCTAAGTGATTAAACGTATATTGCACCCTCCAAACTGAACAAAATAGAGAACAGAATAGATCATGACAGAATGACAGAATGAAGAGACAACAGTTTAGTTTAGTGGCATTTCCCCGAATGTGACACTGACGTCACTGTGCTTCCTCCAAGAGGTTAGGAGAGTGGTTAGACTGACAAAAGTAACCCAGAAACAGGTGGAAGGAACTGAATATTGATCTGTTTCTCTGCAGGATTTGAAATCCCTTGAAACTGGAATATTAAACACAAAAACAGCCACATGGATTTAGATCACGGGAACTACAACTCAGTGAAGACATTGAGGGACAGATTGTGATTATGTTACAGGAGGTGTATTGCATACCTGGGATTGCATTTTCTTTGGATCTACAGCACTACTGTTTGTACACTGGCAAAAGAAACAGAAGCACAAAATAAACTCACGATGCAAAAATATTGACTTTTAATGAAGTTTGACTAAATAGCATCTGTTCATGATTATAAAATGTTTGTTTTCATTTAGTAGTCGTCAATTAAGCATTCTTCTTTTAAACATTTAGTCTGAAGATTAACAACAGTTTGTTTACAGGCCTTAGTTAATTCTTAATGACCACAT